>NC_061100.1:61364293-61366793 GCF_015104395.2 Macrobrachium nipponense
CTCTCTCTCTCTCTCTCTCTCACACACACACACACACAACTGGGCGCTCTTATATTGAACCCATGTATTGCATTATTAATTAGAATAGCAATCCTCTATACCAAAAGTGATATTAACATGGATACCACATAATCACAAAACATACGCTGAAATTAGTTATGTTTCCCATAATCATAAGATAATAATACTACTTTCATACGAGTGAACTTCCGGTCATGTGACCAATGAAAGGTTTCACACGCCTTGTCGCTATGCCAAAGCTGAGGCGTGAGAGTGCAAGGATGAAAGTCCGAAGGACTGTACTACACTTTGCAAAAATTAAAATTATGCACTGCTTAGAAATACGTTGACAGCATTTCATCCATTAAGTAGTAAAACACCAATGTTCTCATTTTAGAACAGAAGACAAGCTCCCGACTGACAGTTCACTCCTTGTTTTAGGATATGCGCTTTTAAGTGTTATGATAAAGATATCTACTGAATATTAAAATTGATTTTATATTTACAGAGTCTCAACCATACGTCATTAACACAAAGACAAAGTACAGGCAAACTATTAACAAATGTTCCTCTAAAAATAGAAATGGACCATTAGTTTCAAATAGTGCAAAATGCTCTTCAAAATCGTAACAGTGTATATAAATCATTATTCAGTGGTTTATTTTAATGTGACATTTTATGTAAACTTCAAGTTATATATAAAAAGTATATGGTTTCAGAAATTTGCAAAAATCATGATATGCAAAAAGTATATGAAATTACTGTTGCCGAAAATAATATGGGAATCATGGCAAACGAATCCTTCATGTCCACAAACATACCATAAATCCAGTAAATCCAAAGCATAACTCAAATCGTGCAAATTAGATAGATCAATAACTATAAAATGGTGCAAATATTAGTCGTTCGATATAAAAATAAGGTTCATGTGTGTGTAATAATGCAATTAAACACATATACAAGATAAGAATAAGGAAAATACAGTGTATAACCACTTCTTTACAGAACTTTTTAGTTCATTATAGTCAATTTTCCATGTAAAGATCAATGATCAAAGTGCTGTCATTCCTCTTCCTCCAAATAGAAATAAGTATTGGTAAGATATTCTTCAATCACCGGATGCTTTAACAGTCTTCGGTGATATTAATATCAAGCCATCTTAATAATCAATGTCCTCAAAAACAACTTGACAAAATCGCCTCATACCAGCACATTCTTCGGTCATCCCAACGACTGCTAATATCACACATCCAACGGTAGAACAGAACACATGAACAGCGCTTAGGATAACGAGAACTTTCCTAACTTTTCGAACATTCTTACGAAATTATTCAACTTTCCTTTTCCGGCAGTAGTAAACGATCCGTTTCCGTCTTGAACTTAGCTTCTAGGTCTTCTAGGACCATAGATGCAAGATGGAAATATCACCAACGATCCATACTGGTGAAAATCGGTGCAGATTTGTTCCCAGGCGAATGTAAGCCGTCCTAAACATAAACCTGGAAATGTAGTACGTGCATTCCATCATCACACGCCACAAGCCCAAAGACACCATCAGCATTCTTCGGGAAGACACATAAACTCGCTGACTGCAGTTGCCATGCATGTATGTGTAATGACTAATTACATGATAGATGTAATGTGGGAAGATTCCTTAAAAGAAGTACACACAACGTAATCAGGTCAGGGGTTAAACTGGAAAGTCTGCCAAAAACCACAGCCAAGGATGCGCGTGACCCTTAGCTAGCCATAAATAGACACACAACAACAACCTAATTCCATGGGAAACCTACTTCGGTTCTCATCAGATGACGTGCCTTAGCCTAGATAAGTGGTGTTCGTTCGTACACATGTATCTTTTGTTAGGTTTGCTCGCCTATGGATGTGTATACCGATCTGTAACAATCACTTCCTCTTCTCCTATCGTCTCGCATAGACATTCAAGCCTTCTCTGCAAAGCTATCTCAAGATGTAACTTTTGAGAAATAGAAGTCTATTTTGCTACCTCTGTGTTTCCACGAATTACCCTCCAATCAACTTGAGAAACATGAATATAGAGTTCAGAAAATATCTTCCTAGTTCGATCGATTGATCGATCGATCGATCGAGAGAGAGAGAGAGAGAGTACTGTGAACGCCCTCCTAACCCAACGCTGACAAAGCACCAGCGTGTGATACCATCTTCGTGAAGTTCCCTATGCCATCACTTGCAGTTAAGCATTCTGTATTGCTGATAAACGATAACGCAAAAAGGTATATTGCCATACTTAGGCATCCAAGAATTCATCATGAAAAATCACTGACTTTCATCAACAACTTGAAACTCACTACTCATAAAAACACAACGACTGCCTTCTAATATGATATCAGGTTTATTGAGATATACACTTAATAGCCGTAATCAGATATAGATGTACGACACAGGAACTGAACGAAACAGAATAATTACAACTAACTGACTTCATAAACTTCATGAACCAGTTATATAATTCCAACAGAAT
>NC_061100.1:61374293-61394293 GCF_015104395.2 Macrobrachium nipponense
CTATATATATGTATATATATATATATATAATATATATATATATATATATATATTATATATATATTTATATATATAATATATATATATATATATATATATAATTCATATATATAATATAATATATATATAATATTATCATCTATATATATATATATATATATGCTTATATATATAATATAATAGTATTATATATATTTATATATATAATCGTTATATATTAATATATTATAATATTTATATATATTATATATAGGTTAGTATATATATCCTAATATATCTAATATATATATATATACAATTATGTTTAAATAAATATATATATATATATATTATATATATTTAGTATATATATATATATATAGTATATAAATATGCATTACAGATTGCTTAAGGGCAGGAACACGAAGAGATTCACATTATGCTTAATCCTACGTTTCGTGACAACATCGCCGCATCTTCAGGGATTTTTCTACGCAATAAAGTATAATGTGTTAACATAAAATAAGAGCTGATTACAAGATCCAATAGTTGAAAAGTTGAAACAGTTTAATTTTAAAATTACAACTCTCACAATTAAATTACATGCACACGATTAAAACAAACTAGAAGTACCAAATAATTTACAAATGACTAGAAGAACATAAAATAATTTCAGCTAAATTACACAAACATAAAAATAACAAATATAATAAAAAGTAAAAGTCATATATTCACAAAACCACAGCCAAAAACAGATCAACACTTAACCAACCTTTCTGCATCAAAGATAAAAACACACTAAAAGTAAACACAAGGGGGCAGCAGAGGAATGGTTGTTTAAGGTTGGAACTCGTAGTTTGATGTTGAGTTTCCAAAATCAACAGTTCGTTGGATTCCCTTGTTTGGCCAATAATTTTAAAATCTTCGTATTTGACTGCAGCTTTACATTTAATAATGTGCTTCCTTATATAAGATGTTTCTGGGTTAGATAACTTACACCAAGTTCTATAACTAACGCCCCGATGGGAATCGACCCTGACCCTGAGAAGACGCCTGGTAGATCTCACATATTTTCCCAGATTACATCTGGGACAAGTGTATTCATAAACAACACCCCAAGTCATCAAAGGGCAGAGCCGATCTTTAAATTTGAAGAGCGAGCCAACGGTCTTGGGATTCTTAGGTATAAGCTTTAGATTTACTGCTCCAAAATGTCTGCACAATCTTGGCAAACTCTTTTCGAAAATTGTCATTTACCAAGATGTTCTACAAATAATTCTACATTGGAGCTGAATTATGATTTTTTCGTTCTACTTTTTATTTTCCGTTTACGCTCAAGAGGACACAATAACTTTCAGTAGTTCATAAGGAATCGCTATGGCCTTGGACTTCTCCAGAAATGTCGGAAATTGGAAAAAATAGGTATGAAAAAAGAAAAAGCAAGTCTGTACCTTGAGTTCCTGCAATATTGTTCAATTAATTATATTGTTCCAAATTTTATTACATTTAAAGTTTACAAAAATCATTATATCACTCTCAGTTTTATTCTGACACAATTAGGTATTTACTAAACTGCGAAATTAGCTGTAAACAAAAAGAAACTGAACGCCTTAACAAACAATTTAATAGTTTTCGCCACCAAGTTCTTGAATCGTTCTCTTTTGTTGATAGGATTGTTTTTACTCAGCTTTTTAATAACAGTATTAAAAATTTTTATTAATACTACACAACGGAGACACCATAGAAAATTAGCAAACCTTGGAATTATTCGACCAAAATTTCATAGTTGTTAAAAAACTGTTTTTAATTTTTCGAAATACGTATTGTCTAAACGAGAAGAATTCCTTTTGTCATTTGGGCTAGTTTTTTGCTTACCAAATTTTAAACCTAACTACTGTCAGTTTTTTCTGCCCCTTGAAGTGTTATTTCATCGTTTAAAAAATCTCAATTTGTGTAGTGACCTTAGTCGCCTACAGAGTGAGTTAATGGTTTTGTCCCAAAATGCCTTCTCAAAACTTAAAACAAACTGGGCTCCCTTTTTTAAAAAGAGCGACTTAGAAATTCTCAAGTCCCTTTCTAAACGTGATGACATTATCATTGTTAGGTCGGATAAGGGGAGGGGAATGGTAATATTGGATAAAAGTGACTATAATAACAAAATGACTAATATTTTAAGCGATCGTACCAGTTTCCAGAAAATAGGTGTACCTAGTTATCAAAGCATATTAAAAGTTGAGGATGAAATCAATAGATTTCTCAGAACCTTGAAAAATGACAACATCATCGATGAAAAAGTGTTCCAAGATTTATTTTCCAGTGGTTCATCTTACGGAATTCTTTATGGTCTATCAAAGGTACATAAAGATAATGTTCCTCTCCGCCCTATCTTTGCCTCTCACAACACACCTAATTACCAACTGGCTAAATTTCTCGTCCCTCTCTTGGAACCGCTGACCACTAATCAGTAAACCCTTAAAAATTCTGAACAATTTAAAGAACGCATTTTACACCAGGACTCTGACTTATTCATGACTAGTTTTGATGTCAACGTACCTGTAAGAGAGACCACAAACATTATTTTTGATAAGCTATTCCCCAAACCTGAGTCTGTTTACTGTAATTTTAGTTATTCGAATTTTAAAGCTCTTTTAGAATTGGCCGTGCTGGACACGGCATTTGTTTTCAATGGACAACTTATTAAACAAATTGAGGGGATGGCCATGGGGTCTCCTCTTGGTCCTACCTTTGAGAACATATTCATGTGCTCCCTGGGGGAGCGCATTTTGGACGAATGCCCCCTGGCCTTCCGCCCTCTGTTTTACTCACACTGCGTGGAGGACACTTTTATCTTGTTCAAGCATGAATTCGATGCTGACAAGTTCCTAGATTTTGCTAACAATTACCATACTAATATTAATTTTACAATGGAAAAAGAACATAATTCAAAATTAGCCTTCCTAGATATTTTGGTCTCCAAGGAAAATGATTGTTTTAGTACTTCAACTTTTAGAAAGAAAAGATTTACTGGCCTCGGTCCCCAACTTCTATAGTTTCTGTTTTCTCAGTTTCAAACATAACTCGATATATACCTTACTCTATCGTGCTGTCTCTTTAAGCCTGGTTCACACTATGCCAGTAATTTAGTCAAGTGGCGAGTAGTTTAGTTACTACTTTCCTACTAAACTGATCAATTTCGTTCGCACAACCAGTCAAGTAGAGTACATTAGTGTGTAAGGCATTGCAAGATGAACAGGCAACGCAGCAAAGCTAAAAGGCTAAATATCTATTTTAGTGGAAGTGGAGGAAGAAATAAGTGTGTCAAAAAGAATAAGATTATGGGAACGAAAATGGATTCAGAGAAGAAATCAACTAGGAGCTACTAATTCACTTCTCAAGGAATTAGAAGTAGAAGATCCTAGAGAATAAGAATACTACACAACATTCAGAATGAGTCAAGAATGTTTTAACTTTCTGTTGATGAAAGTGCAATCACAAATTCAACGAAATGATACCCATTTAAGGAGTGCAGTTCCAGCAAAAACCAAATTATAGGCAGTTCTATACCTTCCTGCTACTGGATGTAGTTTAAGAACACTCACACATCTATTTCGACTTGGGAAATCAACTATTTCAGAATTTTTGATAGAGGTTTGCGATTGTATCTACGAATCATTAAAGGAAGTCATCAAGGTAAGAGTAAATAAATCATAAATATAAGTCACAAATCATTTATTAATTAAACATTTGCTACATTTATGTTTAGTTATCATAATTAGCAATATTAAAGGCTTCAGTAATTATGTCTGTCGATATTATTGCAGACTCCTGGCTACACGTATTATGTTCAACATGTACTTCAGATATAGTAGACTGGGGTGTATAGTTTCTTCCTTCCATTGAATCACCAGATGAAAGTGGTGTGATTGGTCTGCTAATTGTTTGGGCTACATTTACGCTTAGCAGATGCTGACGTCGAACTCTATTTATGTAGAGGTGAATGTGCTCCTGGGCTTCGAGTGCCAATAGTGTTGGCAAAGATTTAAGTTGAAGCCCAATGAGTCTCCCGAAAACCTTACACACTAATGTACTCTACTTGACTGGTTGTGCGAACGAAATTGATCAGTTTAGTAGGAAAGTAGTAACTAAACTACTCACCACTTGACTAAATTACTGGCATAGTGTGAACCAGGCTTTACCTCGACCTGGTCTCTCTTCCACAGCGAAATTACTTTTCTCCTCCAGTACTTCTCTAATAATTGCTTTCCTTCTAAGATCTTTTATAGAATTTTAAATAAACTCCATAATAAAACGGTTTCTGAACAGCCTATATGTTTTAAGGTCCCCAAGCTCCCTCTTTATGCTAGTTTCCCGTATCTGTTAAATGACAATTTTCGAAAAGAGTTTACCAAGATTGTGCACAGACATTTTGGAGCAGTAAATCTAAAGCTTATACCTAAGAATCCCAAGACCATTGGCTCGCTCTTCAAGTTTAAAGATCGGCTCTGCCCTTTGATGACTTGGGGTGTTGTTTATGAATACACTTGTCCCAGATGTAATCTGGGAAAATGTGTGAGATCTACCCAGCATCTTCTCAGGGTCAGGGCCGATTCCCATCGCGGCGTTAGTTATAGAACTGGGTGTAAGTTATCTAACCCAGAAACATCTTATATAAGGAAGCACACTATTAAATGTAAAGCTGCAGTCAAATACGAAGATTTTAAAATTATTGGCCAAACAAGGGAACCCAACGAACTGTTGATTTTGGAAACAACATCAAACTACGACTTCCAACCTTAAACAACCATTCCTCTGCTGTCCCCTTGTTTTTAGCCTAATCATTCTGTCATTCCTTGTGCCTCTTGACGTTTACTTTTAGTGTGTTTTTATCTTTGATGCAGAAAGGTTGGTTAAGTGTTGATCTGTTTTTGGCTGTGGTTTTGTGAATATATGACTTTTACTTTTTATTATATTTTATGTTCTTCTCGTCATTTGTAAGTTGTTTGGTACTTCTGGTTTGTTTTAATCAAGTGTGCATGTAATTTAAGTGTGAGAGTTGTAATTTTACCATTAAACTGTTTCAACTTTTCAACTATTGGATCTTGTAATCAGCTCTTATTTTATGTTAACACATTATACTTTATTTTGTAGAAAAATCCCTGAAGATGTGGCGATGTTGTCATGAAACGTAGGATTAAAGCATAATGTGAATCTCTTTGTGTTCCTGCCCTTAATCTTCTTTATCGTGTGAATAAACGCCCTGTACGTCTGACCTGTGTTGTATATATATATATATATATATATATATATATATATATATATATATATATATATATATATATATATATATATATATATATATATATATATATATCATCCACTAGTGTATAATGAAATAAAAGTAGTTTGCAATTCTAGTACTGCTCCTAATAAAAAAGTTATTTGTTGTTGCTGTAGTTGTTGTTTTGTTGTTAAAGCTGATGTTGCTGTTATTCATAATGTCCATTGATACTGTGGAAATTAAAATGTACAATAATACTTTTGTCACATGAATATTGGAATATAACAAAAAGAGCTTTCAGCATACTGTTTAGATCTCACTATCAATGATGAGAGCATAGCTTCTAAACTTTCTGGTAATGGCATGATTCCTTGATAAAATTATTTTTATTATTAAGTCCAGCATATACTTATCATAAAAAGAAATCATAAGCTTTCGATAAACTAATGATTCGAAGCATAAATTAAAATTTTAATATAGATTTATGGAGTTCAAACCTCATATGTCTTCCTTCATGAGTACTATAGAATATCGTCATTCATTAGAGTATCGGTCTTACTGAGCACAAAGGTGAGTTTTTGCCTTTTTTATTAATAAAATATTGATTCTTGTAAAACAATTAGCGTTTCTTCGGGGTACCGTATATGATAAGAATTCTTAAATCTAACTGAAACAGAATAAGAAATAGAATAAATTATATTTCAATTCTCTCTCTCTCTCTCTCTGTTTTTACTTCATGGCCTGTACCTTGTCAACCTTGCGACAGGTGTTCGAATCTCGCAACAGACAATGAGGGACAGGTGGCGCGATTTCTAAAATTCAATGTGTCTCTGTTGACTAATGCAGTGAAATAGGGACCTAGTTATTTGACAACTGTGTTAAGTGTACTACCCACCAAAACTGGAAGCTTACGCTGAAGAGGTAATCATCCCTTCACTGAGATGAAACCATTTATCAAATATTTGTTAGACTATTTCTCACTTGATTGAGTTTGCCGTATTACCATTGATCCAAGTCGTGACTCAAGTGAGATCTAATTTATCAACACTTTCAAAGTTCTTCCTCCACGACTCTTTACTAAGTACTTTTAGAAATGACCACAACAGTCGGGCTAATTATTGTAATTTTATGCTACCTTCATGGTATTAACAGGCATAAATGGCCCAATATGGCACTGAAGCACAAAGTGTATCCAAAAGCTCTCCTTTCACCCTACGTTAGTTCCCTGGGGTGTTTTGTCACCTCAATTTTCTCTAAGTGATCTTAATTCCTAGTTGACGACTGACCTTCTTTTTGTCCCTCCAAGTACTCTCCTAACTCACTGAAGGTGTATCATATATGTAGTGTGGCGCAGTTGTGGCTCAGTTGTCCTGGGAGGTAGATGTCGCTTTGGTCTTCTTGGGCGCATAGTGACCCCACCTGACTAACACAGGTATCCTTTTATAATTTAAATATTTTCTTTTTTTTCGATGGGAAATGAAAATGTGTAGATTTATATGAGCTCATTAAGTAGACCATTTGGTAGGAAGCCTACCCTGTAATATAAATATTGAATAAAATGTTTCTCTTAGTGCGTTTTAATGTTATTTTTTATCATTACGTATGAATTATGATTGTATGACCATCGCTAATGTAACTTCTTTCCATTTTTTTCCCAGTCACAAGATAGATTACGATGCAGAGATGATGACATAAAAGTGAGTAGCTCAAAAGACGAAGAAAGTGTGGAAGGGGATGTTCCTGCCTCCGACAGGGAAAGTGAAGAAGATAACCTAGAGGAGGATGTACATGTTCCTGACTTTGACTTTTGACTGAATCGGATCCAGATGATCTACCAGACCAGCCCCAAAAGAAAAAACCCAAAATTGGTGGATGGAAGGGAATAGATAAACCATAAGGTGGAAGAGGAATGTTCATAAATTGCTAGGTTGTACCAATTCTAGCAACGTTATTGAATTTACACCAGGACTAAAAGGACCAGCTCTAAATGCAAATTCTCCCTCAGACTTTTAGGAAGCCTTCATCATGCCAGATGATCGCTATGCAGAAAGGGAAGTATGGAGAAAGGGGACTTTTCCCCTTGGGCCGGTGGTTAACAGGGGCCTGTGGGCCGGTCTATAGTAAAAAAAAAATTATAAAGAAATTGAATAAAAAATAAAAATAAAAAAATTTAAAAAGTTAGAAAGAAAACTTAAAAATCTGAAGAATAATGGAACAAAGAGAACAGAACTGGATAAAAAACACAGAAAGAGAGAGAGAGAGAGAGAGAGAGAGAGAGAGAGAGAGAGAGAGAGAGAGAGACGTGGGGTGGGGAGAGGTGGGACATGAATCTCATCGCGAGCACACCTTAATGAAGCGATTGCAAGAGAGTAATCTTGAAATGTTCCTATAAATGGTTGTTTCGATAATTTTATCAGCATTTTCTGTAAGCTATCGTTCATTAACCATCAGCCAGTATACAATATGCCATCTTTTTCATTTCATTATTGCTAACTGGCTGGGTAACTATTAGATTAAAGTAAATTCATTATAATTTAATTATAAGTTGTTATTACTTGTCCAACCTTTTGATCTTATTTTAGTTTTAAGCTTATTAATAAGCTAGCGTCGTTTTTCGTATATTTAAGATTTTTCTTAGTTTGATGAACTCTGTAAGGGAGTCATATGACTTCGCAGTTTTGCTTTGTTTACCACCTTCTCCCCCGGTATTGGTGAACCACTGAAGTCCCTTATTAACGATCCTATGAGCTATGTTGACTCGAGTGGAAGGCTTGATCGTAAGGGTGGTGATACGTGACAGAGTTAGTTCGAGTTCCTCCTCACAGCCTGACGCTTTGCCACTTAATTTTTGGTCACTTCTGGAGTTTCGGGATCACGGCTTCTTTATTCCTTCGCTGCCTTGTGTGTGGTCGCTGGTGTTTGTCACCCGCGGCATTCATCAGCCACGCCCCTTCCCTCGTTCGTCGGAAGGATTCTGAACGAGTTGGCCCGTATCTACTGTGAACGGTTCGGTTTGTGGCGTGCGAGATCCGTTGACGTCCCGGATTCTCGGAGGTTACCACCCTCTGTGTTCCCGTGGCATTTTGGGTTGCCTGCAGGCATTGCAGCTTGACCCGGTTGACCTCTGCATCAGCGTCAGTGAGTTCTTGGAACTCGTGGAGACAAATAGGGCGGCTTTCTACAGGTATGAGATGTTTTATAGCTATTTAAGACGATCGTGGATCACTGGGTACCTGTAGTTTTGTACGCCCCTGTTTGCAGTACGGTCTTCTGGACCTTGTATGACCTGAAGAGATAATCTACTAAGCCTCTTGTGAATGAATCAATTTGTAAGGTTATTTTCATATTTTATTGTTTATCAACTTATTATAATTATTCTTAATGTATTCTATTCACTAAGTTAAGTTTTGAGTATAATTTAGTCTGTATGTGTTAGGTAGGAGTATTATTAAGTTTCCCTCTTATTTTCTCTTGCTTCCTTCTGCCTTACTTATTTTCTTAGGTTAGTTTTGTCTGGCCAGTTATTTGGAAGGTACCTACCTGAAAGCATATTTAAAAATATCCTATTTCTTGGTTTAGGGTTTAGTTTAGTTATAGGTGATCTTTTAAAGATCTTAAGGTTGGTTTTTCTCTTGATATATATATTTTCATTTTGATTATTATTTTTGCCAACCATTACCTTTTCCTTGTGTAAATAAATATTGTAACTATTGTTGAGGTGTTTGTTCTTTTGTTCCTAAGTTACTGTGTTACATTTGTACTGACCGCAAATTCTGAGTAGAGACAAGAACCCTTGAAGTTACGGCCATAAATAAGGTCGTAACAGTAACACAGTCAGAATTCTATGATTATACAGACACACATAAATGTATCATAAAGATTAATACAATAAAAAAACACTGTCTAGTAGGGAAACTATAATAATGGAAACTGAACACATGATAACATTCTATTGTTATGTCGAATATATGATCAAGCCGCTCACCAGAGTGCCGTATTGCAATGTTCTTTTGTGTTCTAGGCTTCTGGCTATACTGCTAGCGAGAGGTTACACACATCACACAGGCAGTAAGACGCTACTCAATCGGTATTCCTTGATGTTATTTTCTCGTTGCTATTAGCATGCAAGTTAAATAAAAAAATCTTTTGCGTTTCATTCAACAAACTTTGGATATAACAGTCATCATATAGAAAATGGCGCAGTGTGTTCAAGAATCAGGAAATTTGTGTCCAAGTTAATCTTGTGTGTATTGGTGAAGGAGAATTTGAATTTTATTCCTAAATGACTACGTTTACTTCAGTGATTGTTCTTTCAAAGTGACGTGTGTAAAGTGTTGTGCTTAAGTGTAATTTTTCATCATAAAGCCACTGAGCTTTCGCATATTTTAGCATTTCAGGAAAACACTTCAAGACATCCATACTCAACCGCTGCCACTGGGTTACTGTTTCTCAAACTGTTTCTTTTGAAATACAAGATGACACTTTGATGACATCATAATCTTATACACTGATATGAGACATTGCTTTTTTGCTAACGTTACTTAAACTTTAGGGCACACACAATAATAATCAGGAAAAGCGAGAAGAAAATTTAAATTATATTATTTGATTAACTAATATTTGAAATGAAATGATTTGTGAAAAGCTAGATGTGATACAAAAATATAACTCTAACGTGATTACTTAGTGAGCTTAGGATCATCTGTAAAATGTTCACCTGGTACTAAACAATCGATTTACAGTTTTTGTATTGCTTTGAGGTTTTACTTAATAATGCCTGTACTGTCACATTAGGAGAAAAGTTTTTCAAAACTAAAATTAATTGAAACATAGGCCTAGTTACGGAAGCTATGGTCAACTATTTCACAAGACTAAACATTTTGGCGGTGCAGACCGTGCATCCAACGAAAATGACATTGCTTAAGTTTTGACTTTGAACTTGAAAGGTTTTTCTCATGAAGTCCTTCTCTGAAAAATAAATAAACAGTATATTTGTAAATTGTAATAGTCTTACATATTGTGTTGAAAAAAAAGTAAAATAAAATAGATTTAATTTTCATAGTGTTTTTGATAGGCCTACTTAGTATATCAAGCATAAATCTTATATTATCATGGGGGTGGTGGGTGTTAAAGCAATTTACTACAAAAATATGTATATAAACATCAATTTTGACTTTTGTTGCGAAGGCCCCCAAAGCATCGGCCCTGTGAAGTACATCTCAGACTCTAAAACCGCTCTTCTACCACAAATCTGTGTGACTAATTAGGCTATTTCCACATATTTCTAGTCATTCCTTTGAATACACACACACATATTTTAAATATGTGTGTGTCAGTGTATTTGTGTAATATTTTTACAGGGAATATCTGTGTTATAATCAACTCAGAAAAATGGAAAGCTCTGCTAAAAAACGTAAAGGTGGTGCTGAAAAGTTGAGAGATAGAAACAGAAAATCCCTTGAAGCCCAAGCATTGAAATGTAGAAAATTGACAGATGTAGGAGTTGTGAAGGAAACTTGTATTTCTTATTCACAGGCTACAGGTGCTAACTCTAGTGATCAAGCCACAAACATTCAAAGTGTAAGAGATCCGGTCCATGACAGACCCACTACAAGTGCAACTGCCAGTAAAGTAAGTACTCATCTGAATATCTTTGTAATTTAAAAAAGTTAGGCCCTATTTACTACCCTGTCATAATTCTCTTGCAAGATTGCATCTGCATGTGAGTAGACGGAAACTAGCATGTATAGATAGGCTATTCCTAACTTTGTATAGCTTACCTTATCTTAAAGCTAAAAAATAAAAAGTGTGCATATGCATTTGCAAATACTTCAGATTTTTCTTAGACATACACCCTGAGCCTGGACAAATTCAGGGTAATCAAACTCTCCATAAGATGAAAGAAATGCAGGAGAATTATTATAGTATAAGATCAAGGTCATTTTGCTAATGACCTGGAGGCACTCTTGATGTATTGTATATACAAATCCATAACAGGCTGCAGGTAGAGTTGCCTATAGGTTATTCTATTTCATTATTTATGACAGGCTTTCCTATTTTTTCTTATAGGTAGATGAGCATGAAATAGGCCAGCTAAGTCAGGGCACATCAATAATAGCATGCTGCCAAGAAAAACCTAGTGAGCTGGAGTACTTTACGTAACCAAAAAATGTAGACGATTATCCATCATTTTTCAAATTTCACCTAAAGCAACCATTAACAAATCCAATATTACACAATTTTTTTCACTGTTAGGATGGTACAAATAGGAAATGGCTTTCATACAGTGAAAAAAGTCACATGTTATATTGTTACATCTGTATTGTTTTTGCTAATACTTCTGACAAGAATATATCTATAAGCGGAATGAATGATTGGAAGCATGTCCATCAACGATTAGAGCTACGCGAGCAAAGCTTTTTACACAAGCACTGTGCAGAGGCATATTTTCTTAGAACTTCTGAGTCAGATATAAGACATTTGTTAGGTGGCAAACAAATACCGCTACACAGGGAACAAGTTAGAAAGAGGCGTATGGTATTGCAAAGAATAATTAGGGGGCTTAGTTATAGGGGCACACAGTCAGAAGCCTGTTATACATTGGATGATCCAAGCATAGACCATGGTAACTTTTTAGAACTGATAATTCTCCTGGGAAAATATGATATATGCATGAGAGACCACTTAACTGAATGTTGGAAAAGAGCAAAATAATACAGCAGACGAAGTCAAAGGGCAGAGGTTCTTTTGTCAGCTTTTTGTCTAAGACCACTGTTAATGATATTTTAAGTACAATTCAGCAGATTATTCAGGAATCCATTGCTAATGAAGTTCGTAAAGCTAGAATGTTCTCTGTGCAGATTAATACAACACAGGATTTTACCTCGCAGGACCAGTGTGCTGTTGTTCTTAAGTATGTCACAGATATTATTCATGAGAGACTTGTTGCAGTTGTGAATTGTGAAGCAACTACAGGAGAGTATTTTGTTCAAATTTTGAAGAATGTCCTAGAAAAACTTGAACTGGATGTAAGGAATTGCATTAGTAATGCCACAGATGGAGCTTCCAACATGCAAGGGCATTATAGGGGATTCTCTGCTTTACTTTCTTCCCATTCACCCAATCAAGTTAATGCATAGTGCTATGCACATGTTTTGAATTTAGTACTGGCAGAAACAACTGGAGCAGTAATAGCAAGTGCCTTGCTTTTCAATTTATTGAATGATATTGCAGTCTTTATCAGAGAATCATATAAGCGAATGATTATTTGGGTGAATGAAAACCTGGTGGGCTAAAGATAATGCTTTAAGAAAAATATTTGGAAACTTTGGCAAGCCTGATAATGCCCTATACACAGATGTTCTGCTAACTTTGGCTACCATACAAAAACATGAAAATATGAAATCAGATGTTCGCACAAAGCCAAAGCATACATTGAATCACTACTCAAATATGAAACCATACTGACTGCTCAAATATTTCTTCGTATATTTGAGCGGACTACTCCCCTTTCGAAATATTTGCAAACAAACAGAATGGATATTCTCTCTGCGTATAGAATGGTTGCCACTACTAAAGAGAGTCTAGATAAAATAAAGAGATTTTGGAGGTATTAAGGTGGCTGCAGATCATTTTGTTCGTTGGGCTAATGAACAGCTAGAAGATGAAGAGAACGCAGATTTGGAGTTGGAGGTGCAGACCGAATTGCCCCTGAAAAGGGTTAGAAAGAAGAAAATGAGGCCTGGCGAGAAGGCTTATGTTTGTTTGTATGGTGTTTCTACGTTGCATGGAACCAGTGGTTATTCAGCAACGGGACCAACGGCTTTACGTGACTTCCGAACCACGTCGAGAGTGAACTTCTATCACCAAAAATACACATCTCTCACTCCTCAATGGAATGGCCGAGAATCGATCTCGCGACCGCTGAGGTGGGACGCCAACACCATACCAACCACGCCACTGAGGCGCTGAGAAAGTTTATGATGAAAGGCTGATTGACGCAGAGAGGGCTTATGAAGTTGAATTATATAATACAATATTGGACAAAGTCACACAGAGCCTCAGTGATCAATTTCATTCTCATGGGACTCTTTACAACGATTTATCGATTCTAGACCCAAGAAATTTTGATCAGCTGAAGAACAGCAATATTGAAGAGTACTCGTATGAGTCTTTATTTAAAGAACTCTGTAAGCCATTGCTTAAGTTTGACAGCCGGGCAACAGCTGAAAACTTGAAGTTGGAATTAAGGAGTCTAGCTACACACTGGGGAAAATTGAAAAATGCACCCTTGGAAGACTACGCCGTTAAAGATATGAATGATGAGGATGAACAAGTCTTATTTATGAAAACAGTCATGAGACAATTGCAACGAAACGTTCATCATGTAAGAATTGTCCAGTCTGCTGTTACCAGATACTCAGTAGGTACAACTTGTTAACTGATGCTTATCATATAATTAGTCTAGCATACAAGTATCTCCTGACCTTGTCAGTTACTCAAGTTTCCTGTGAGAGAAGTTTTCCTACCTTGAAATTCATAAAAATCGTCTAAGAAGCAGACTCTCACAGGAGTTTATGCTAATGACAGTAGAGAGGGATATATTAATGTCCCTCAATAATGATTTAATAATTGACAAAGTTGATTCCAAGAGTGAACTATTAAAGAAAATTTTGATAATCTAAAATAAAAGCAATTCCTTTAGTTATGCCTGCATGTGTTTTATTTTTCCCAGAGCCGTTTATCCGACCCATCACTTATATATACTATATATATATATATAATATATATATAATATATATATATATATATATATATATATAATATATATATGTGTGTGTGTGTGTGTGTGTGTGTGCGTGTAGCCTGTTTCCCATCAAATGTATACTTTCATTTCATGATATACATCCCCATTTCTATTTAGCTCCATCTTCAAGTGGGCCGGTCGACATCAAAAGTCCTGGGCCGAAATTTAGTCCCAGTCCGTCCCTGACTTATCACAAAAGACACTGATTCTTGTAAATGAAGGCTTGATTGGCCTGCATATGTTAGCTGGTACATATCGTCTTAGCAGGCTGCACCTAGCTGCTATTTTGAATGCAGATGGTACAGGTATAGAGGTGTTCAGGCTAACTATGTCACTGAGTAGCCTTCGATTTGACGACAAAGCAACACATAAAGAAAGAAAGAAGTCGAATAAGCTTGCCCCAGTTAGGTATATATTTGAGATGTTTGTAGAAAACTGCAAAATGAATTACACCCCATCAGAATTTGTAACTATAGATGAAATGCTTGTAGCCTTTGGGGGTCATTGTCCCTTTAGGCAATATATTCCAGTAAACCAGCCAAATATATAGCATGGAGATATATGCTGGAACTCAACCAGATGGGTCATACAAGGTTGACAAGCAGTAAAATTCATCACAGGCCGTGGTCACAAGACTTATTTCTGACATCTCTGGGTTTGCTAGAAACGTAACATTTGACTATTGGTATACCAACTATCCACTAGTAGAATCACTACTTCGTGACTGCTGTGGAGACACTCAGAAAGAACAGGAAGGAGATTCCCCTGAATTCTTGGTGACAAAGAATAGACCTCGTGTGGACATCATGTTTGGATTTCGAGATAACGTCACATTAGTCTGATACATACCAAAGAGTAACAGCAAAAACAAAAATGTGGTGCTCGATAGCAGCATGCACCATTATGGCAAGATAGACCAAGCTACTGGTGATAAAAAGAAACCCGAAATCTTCACATTTTACAATTCAGCCAAAGGAGGAGTAGATGTGGTCGACATGAGGTCGAATAAGTATAGCGTTTCCAGAAACAGCCAGCTTTGGCCCTCCTGAAGATGTCCCGTGTAAATTCTTTTGTCCTCTATGCTCACAACCCACAGAATAAACTCAAGCCCCGCAAATTCACCAAGAAAGTATGGATGATGCTATTAGAGGACAATTTAAAAAGGAGACTCCAGAACATTTGCCTACCAAAAGGCCTTAGAACCAATATTGCAAGACTGTTCCTCGAAGCTGCAGATGCAACAACCTCAGCAATCTCACAGTTGTTACAATGCCAAGCAAAGAGATGTGTATTTTGTACCAGGTCAAAAGATCAAAAGGTTAAAACAGTATACAGCACTTGCAGGAAACATGTTTGCAGGTATCACAGTAAGGAACATTTTGTCTTTACTTTTGATAAAGGACCAATGTTTATGTTTAGTTTCCTTTCAAAGTATAATTATATCTTTAGTTCAAGTTTTGATTTGAAGCATTTTGTAACTTGATTGAGTAATATGTTATTTTTTAAAAATAAATCACACAAACTTGTGTATCCTTTGAGTATTCCCAAATAAATGTGATCTGAATCTAAATTTTGGTAAATTTTCCATAGTTTTATAATTTGTTTTGTTTTATTAATTTGTATGAATATCATACAGCGAAAAGCAATTCTAATATTTTCAACAGGGATTGTAGATATATTCTGAACCAGCACCGTGACTATATTACATCCATAATAATACGGTTAACATTTTTGTATTTGGGTTGTGTAAATACCTCAGGGTTAGTAACCATGTTTGGACACTCCAAGGGACTAACGCAGGGTTAAGCAGGAATCTGTGATTTATTATACAAATGTTTTATTGCTGCCGCTCTAATCAGTTTCTATAATGACCTATCAGTTTTTCCTCCACGGATTTTCTTCGCTTTATATTAGGTTAATGGGATAGGACAAATGGATGAACAGGTATTTCAGTTTTACTGATGCTGAAGAGGTTGTACGAAAACTGAGCCAATTCAAGTTTCCAAACCTTCGGCTCTCTCTCTCTCTCTCTTTCTCTTTCTGTGTGTGTGTGTGTCTCTGTCTCTGTCTCTCTCTCATTTAATGACATAAAAAGAATGGAACACCACATGTTATACCGTCTCAACTTTCTATACATTCTTTCCCAAAGATTATATGACCCAGTTTTTTAGGAAAGATGATTTTGAACTTGTGCTTTCACTTAGGAAACGTGAGGACCTAGTGATCTGCAAGCCAGACAAGGGCAAAGGAGTTGTATTATTGAATAAGAATGATTATGTGAATAAAATTGAAGACATACTGTCGGACACTTCTAAGTTTGTAGCTCATGGTCTACTTAACTTTTTAGACATTTATAAACGAGAGGATCGTATTAACAGATTCTTAAGGAAATGTAAAAACTTACAATATTATTGATGATAAAACCTACCAAAAGTTGTATGTAATTGGTTCTTCCTTCAGTATTTTGTATGGGCTACCAAAAATTCATGAAGATGGAATTCCAATTAGATCTATTATAACAGCGTATAATAGCCCTTCTTTTTTTTATTTCGAAATATCTGGTTTCTCTCCTTAACGAGTATACTTCTAGCTTGAAAGAATGGTTATGAATTTCAAAACCAAATCATTAGTCAGGATGGTGAACTGTATATGTCAAGCTTTGATGTTGAGTCTATTTACGAATGTTCCTTTATACGAGACTATAGTGGTTATTTTAAACAAGGTTTTTCCAGATGGCAATTTTACATCTGATGGTTTTACTAGGCCTCTTTTTAAACAACTTCTATAACTTGCTGTGCAAGATTCTATGTTCATTTTTAATCAAAAATTGTACTCTCAGGTGATGGTGTTGCTATGGGTTCTCCATTAGGACCTTTATTTGCAATTTTTTTTTATGTCTTTTTAAATATCAGGGGCAGGCCACTCAGTTTTTAGATTTTCTTAATCAGCAACACCAGTACATTAATTTTAGTATAGGAATTGGAGAAAGATAATTAATTGTTTACGGTTTTTAGATGTTTTAATCACGAGAGTTAATTCTGTTTTTACTACTGCCATTTACAGAAAGAAAACGTATAAAGGTCTTGGAAATAATTTCTACAGTGCTTGTCAAACCAGTTTTAAATTGAATACTATTTATACTTTAGTGTAGATACTCATCCATTTGGGTAATATTTCATAAGGAGATTGAATTTTTAACTATTTTCTTTCAACAAAATTCATTTCCCAAGGATCTAGTTTTTAGAATTTGCAACAAACTTTTACGTAATTATTTTCATCCTGCCACACCGGTTTTTAATGTTCTGAAAAAAACTTATGTATGCTTCAATCCCTTATATTTTTTACTCCAATTTTTCTCAGAAACTGAAACAAATTATTGAAACAGAAATAACTTGCATTAATTTAAAGAGAGCCAAGGGATCTTTAGACGATTCCATCAATCATTAACCTATACATTGTCTAAACTCCAGCACGAAAATGGAGGAACCTGGGAAGACAATCTGTCATATGCTCATTTTGCCCTCTGGCAAAGCTCGTCAGAAACCCTGGGATTCAGCCCTTATGAGCCATTGTATGCCAACTCAACAAGGGGCCCGATATATATTCTACATGACTCATTAGCTGACCATACCAAACCAGATTAAGTCAAAGACCTCCAGGACATTCAAAACAGACTTAAAGCAGCCTGGACAGTTGCCCAAGCCACAGCAGCAGCTGTTCAAGAAAGACTAAAACTACGGTTTCACAAGGAAAATGAAACTGTAGGTGATGAAGTCCTTGCATTTCGCACTGGGGCTATGCACCCATTAGAAACACAGTTTACAGGCCCACACAAGATTCTAGGAAAGAGAGGAGTTCTAAATTACCTGGTGAACTGTGGACGATGTAGAGCCAAGTGGCTCCATGTAAACTTGCTCAAACCTTTCAAGACAAGATAGGAGGAGGAAAATGGCGAATCTCCACCAAATGCAGCAGCAATGATAGGAACTATTAAGACAATAAAAACCCCTACCACCAACTCGGAAGTACTGGAACAACTGCATACCATTACTTCAGATCTTGATGAACACAATCGATGAGACATCAAGAACTTATCGATGAAACAGTCTTCAGTAGTAAAGGATCGTGTAGGTTGCACAGACAACCTGGAACACAGCATCTCTGGTGGAGAACTCTAATCCCATTGCACAGGGTTATTACAGATTAAACTCACACAAAGCAGAGATGATAAAAGAGCACGTCAACTTACAACTAAAACTCTGGTTGACAGAAGAAAGTGAGAGTGCATGGTCCTTCCCAGACTTTGCATAGATCACAGGAAACTAAATGCAATTACCAAACCAGAACCATATCCTCTCCCACGAATATAAGTATGTCTGGACAACGTAGGAAGTGCTCCTTTCCAAAGCAAAGCTGATCTATAGAAAGGGTGCTGGCAAGTCCCCCTGTCGGCGGAGTCGCGTCGCTGACTGCATTTACCATAAAGAATGGATTTTACCAGTGTAAGGTAATGCCTTTTGGCTTAAAGAACGCCCCCAGTTGTTTCCAATGCCTCATGAATAAGGTCCTAGCAGTCATTGAGAACAGTGTCGCCTACCATGACAACATCACAATCTTTGCGAACAACTGGGACAAGCACTTCTGGATAGTTGCAAAGGTCTTAATGGTTCTCCAAAAGGCTAACCTCATCGTGAACCTTAAAAAATTTTAATTCAGGGCAGCAGAGTTAACATACCCCGGGCATGTAGCTGTCCATTGCAAGCAATTCCCCATGGATGCAAATGTTAAAACAATTTGGGATATGCCTTATCTGAAGACCAAAAAGGAAGCACAAAGGTTTGTAGGTATGGTACAGTACTTCAGGTTTATCCCAAATGTCTCTAACACTGCTACTCCCATCACCACCCTCTTTAAGGGAAACAAAGTATTTCAGTGCACACCGGAGTGTAAGGAGGCATATGATCACCTCAAAGCTGTATTAATGAATAAACCTGCATTGAGTACCCCTGATTTCGAGAGACCCTTATACATGGCTGGCCATTGACATAAGTGATGTAGGCATCAGCGCAGTTCTGTTCCAAGTAAAGGACGGCATTCACCACCCAGTGTCCTAAACCAGACTGAAGCCTGATCCAGTACAATAAAAAAGGAGTTACTGGGCATGGTATTGGCAATGACACACTATGGAGCCTATCATGCTGGTCACAGGTTTCCATTGATCATCCTGACGGGCCACAATCCACTGAAATACCTAACCAGGTTCCGGAATCAAAATAAGAGACTGATGAGATGGAGCCTGGATATGCTAGATTACAACTACAAAGAACAATATATCAAGGAGACAGACAATAAGATTGCAGATGTCCTGTCAAGGCATTAAATCCTATATGGTCTCTCCAAATTCCTGTTGAACCAGGATTTCTTCTTTCTGAGTACTTGGTACCTTCATCTAGAGGTAGATACCGAGGCACTCCCTACTTCCCACCTTTTGTGACTTATAACTTGATTTTCATTGTAACTTTAACCTTGGTTCATTTTACAAATTTACCTACCCTCCCCCCCTTTTTTATATTGTTACCATCATTTGTTTACACTGACTAAGGTCAGAAAGTAGGTCAAAACTCCCCATATATGTTATATGAAAATGGGTATGAAAATCTTGGAATTTGTTACGGATAAAACTCATTTTGTATAGTTAGGATAAACTGAAGTAATGAAATACAACTGTAAAAGTTGAATAGGTAAAATATTTAATCATTCAGCTATAAACCTATGTTATATACTTGTTATATATTTGCTCATTGCCTGCAAGTCATGTAGAGTAAAACTTTAAAACTTAGTCAAATCTTGGAAGCAAAACTAGTTAAAATTAATCTTACGTAATGCACCTTGTAATGTAAAGCTGTAAGAGAGAGAGAGTAAGATTTCTTAAACCTT
>NC_061100.1:61399293-61414293 GCF_015104395.2 Macrobrachium nipponense
GTCTGGTTTAGCTTCTTTGAATAGGACACTGGGTGGTGAATGACGTCCTTTACTTGGAACAGAACTGCGCATGCCTACATCACTTATGTCAATGGCCAGCCATGTATAAGGGTCTCTCGAAGTCAGGGGTACTCAATGCAGGTTTATTCATTAATACAGCTTTGAGGTGATCATATGCCTCCTCACACTCCGGTGTGCACTGAAATACTTTGTTTCCCTTAAAGTGGGTGGTGATGGGAGTGGCAGTGTCAGAGACGATTTAAGTGATTTAAGTGATTTGGAGGAAATGTAAGTAATGAAAGCGAGAGTGAACTTAATAAATGTGGGACCTGCAAAGGGAAGAGTGGAGCAATTTCTCTTTGGGTGGGATGGCAGACTTGTGAAAGGTGGTTCCACTAAAGATGCATTGGACCATTTAATTAAACAGTTTACACCGCAATGCGCCTCCCTACCTTACATGTATAGTTTAGTCAAGACACATAAAATCAATAACCCTATCAGACCAATCATTAGTTCAGTGGGCTCAGTTTCGTACAATTTATCTAAATGGCTTGTAAAAATTCTTACTCCTTTGGTAGGAAATATTTCTAACACGAATGTTAAAAACAATGTTGATTTTATAAACAAATTGAATAGTTTAAATTTGAATTATGATTTTAATATGGTTAGTTTTGATGTTGTCTCTTTATTTACAAAAGTGCCTGTAGATGACTTACTTGAATATTTGGAAGAGGAATTAGAGCGTCATGACATTCCCTTAAGTGTAGAAAATCTCATTAGTCTCATAAGGTTATGTATCAAAGATAGTAAATTTTGTTTCAATGGGGAATTTTTTGTACAAAAGTTTGGCATGGCCATGGGTAATCCCTTATCTCCTGTCCTTAGCAGTATTTACATGGAATTTTTTGAGACAAAACTCTTACCAAGAATTTTGCCCCAAAAAGTTATTTGGTTTAGATACGTGGATGATATCTTCTGTATTTGGCCAGTTCACGAAAACCTCCAGGAATTCCTTAATAATCTCAATAATTTAGTCCCTTCTATAAAATTTACTGTAGAGGAAGAAAGAAATTGTAATTTGAATTTTCTTGATGTAACTGTCCATAGAAATGATAGAAATTTCACCTTTTCAGTCTTTCGAAAATCAACTAATATTGCCTCTTTTGTTCATTACTACTCCAATCACCATCAAAATGTTAAATTCTCTGTTTTTTCTGGGATGTTCCTAAGGGCTTTACGTGTCTGTAGCCCGCAGTTTATTGACGCTGAAATTAAAACTATTTATGATATTGCATTGAAACTTAAATACCCAAGGACTTTTGTAGATGTTGGCATGGAAAAGAGCTAGAAAAACATTTTATTCAACTAATGACAAACTTGAATTTAGTAAGCATAACATTCTAAAATTACCTTATGATGAAAGGTTTTTAGATATTCCTAGAATTTTAAAGCTTTTTAACATAAATGTTGTTTTCAGTAATATTAATGTCAAGAGTTTAGTAATCAAAAATTCTCCTAAAGATCTTCCAGGCTGCATATATGAAATTCCTTGCAAAAAGTGTGATAAAATCTATTACGGACAGACCGGCAAATCTCTTTCACAGCGTCTTAAGCAACATCAATTATTCTGTGAGAACTGGACAAATATCGAATGCATTATTTGTACATATGAGAGATTTAGACCATCCTATTAACTGGAGTCAAGCAAGAGCCTTAGTCCCATGTAATGACACAGTTAAAAGGAATATCATTGAATCTTGTTTTATCAAGTCAAATAATAGAAATGTTCTAAATTTAAGTCTTGGTTTATTTAAACTTGATGCTTTCATAATGAAAAAAGTTGTAGATAAATATAAGCAACAAAATTAAAATATTCAGTTTTTACATGTTTTGGACTGTAAAGATACTTTGTAATTTTTGGTTAGGGTCAGAATCTGTTTAAGTTTGTGACCGTGTGATATCCGATAATCCTAGATTATCCCTTTTAATTTTTACCCTTTTGATAATTAACCATCTGGTATTTCCTGATCTTGTTTGTACCTGAGGCCTTCCTCTCCAATTGTACTTTAGTAGCTCCTTGACGATGTCTGAATAAAGACGAAAGTGCTTGGATTCCTGACTATCATTTCCCGTGGTATTCGCTTATTTATGAAGTCACGTGCATCTACTGTGATTTTTAAGCATATATATAATATATATATATATATATATATAAATATATATATATATATATCTATATTATATATAATATAAATATATATAATGTTTTTTGGTATATTAATGTATAAAGGTGACTCCAACATTTTTTTCAAATACGAAATATTTTTTACTTAGAACTCTAATTTTTAAACAATTCTCTTTGAAAAATTTCACTATTAGTTGAAGAATAAGTGATAAAAATTTCAAGCAAATCCCTTCAATCATAAGGAAGTTTTAAGGACTTACATTATAATGGGGCCTTATGGAGTCGGCGCTCCCCATAAAATCACATTAGTTTATACTTAACGTAAAACTTCAAACTCGGGTTAGACAAAGATCATGATCCTTTTCCTGAATCTCGCAGCATATATGAAGTATAGCTCCTTTAATGAATTGAACTTTTGTAATGAAAGTTTTTAAAGCAAAGAACTCCAAAACAAACAAGCAGCTGATATTAGTGCAAATTCTCATATAATGCCCGCTAAATCAACTATATACACTTCACCTATAATGGAAATTATTTTTGATAATTCAAGAAGAGCAGCATCTACCAGTCTAGCAACTTTTTTCAGTTTATACAACACTATGATATTTCAGTCACTGTTACAAAAAGTGAATCCGGTTTTGAATCGGAAAGTCTCTCTCTCTCTCTCCAATAATACCTTGAATTCATAGACTCCCTTTGGTCCTTTCCCATAATAAGTTAGACCAAATGAATGCCCAAGGCAACAACCATTAGAGGGATACATTCCGACGTTCTCTCTCTCTCACTCTCTTTGTGTGTGTGCTTAGTAAACAGTGAAAAATGCAGTAAAAATCAGTCCATATAACTAATGACAAGCTATGCTTTCCATACCATAGACAATTATTTGTATAAGTAATCTTTACATACACCCCTTTATTACTATTTGTTTTATCAAGGAAAGAGAAACCATTGAAATAAGGGAGTCCCTTTTGGTATTCGTTCGTAAATACATTTGGTAAACGTGACTTAATTATCTAATTCTTATCAAATGAATCATCTAATTTTTATCAGGGCAAGTTATTTCGACTATCTTATATATATATATATATATATATATATATATATATATATATATATATATATATATATATATATACTATATATATATATATATATATATATATATATATATATATATATATATATATATAGATATATATATATATATTCTGATTGTACACTGCCGATGGATTAAGTTGTGAAAGCCAGAGAAAACCAGACAAGAACCAAACAACCAACCCCTCGTGCATAAAAATAAAATAATACCACACTTGCAATTTTCTGCATATATTTTTAACTCATGGGAATGCCTGTTTATTCAGTTTGTTAGAATGTCCTTCAACCATAACAGTCCCGTAAAGCTTTTAATCTCCTTACTTGGCGAATGTAAACACTCATTATTGATTTAATATCAGAGATGGGAGGTTTGTACATATTGTTGATAGATTATTCTTTTTATTAAAAATCGTTATCTAATATCCTTTGTATACATTATTAATAGCAAAATATTAGCTAAAGTGGAACTGTACCCAGAATTTTAGATATAATCATTAATATTTTTCGTGGTATTATCAGATGAGAAAGAAAGGAGAAAAGAAAAAGTAAATCGATGATACAGGCGGAGAGCATATATCTTATTCTAGTATATAAGGTAACCTGTTAATAAAGCTGCTGTGCTAATAGGGATGTATCTTTTTTTTTTATTAATGTAAGGATCAAATAACGTTGATTTTTTACTCTATAGTCATAAATTAGCCAGATCAGAATTTGTCTCCTCCCCTTTGATACGCTGACTTTATGAAGAAAATTTCCCGATTAATAATAATAATAATAATAATAATAATAATAATAATAATAATAGTAAAAATACAAAGTACAAGAGAGGGGACTAAACAACACAATAGAAGATGTAAAACAGAGGCTTAAGGCCAAAGCACATAAGATCCAACGGTACATGAACAGGAATAAGGGATACCAAAAGAACAAACTATTCGGAACCAACCAGAAAAGACTATACAGCCAACTAAGAGGGGAAGACAACCACCCAGAAATTCCTGAAGCCGAACCAAGTAAGAGACTCTGGGAAAACATATGGAGCAATCCGGTATCACACAACAAACATGCAACATGGCTCCAGGAAGTCAAGGAAGAAGAAACAGGGAGAATAAAACAAAGATTCACAGAGATCACGACAGACACAGTCAGACACCAACTAAAGAAAATGCCAAACTGGAAAGCCCCAGGTCCCGATGAAGTCCATGGATACTGGCTCAAAACTTCAAGGCCCTACACCCACGAATAGCAGCCAACAACTCCAGCATTGTATCTCAAATCACCAAGCACCCAAATGGATGACCAAAGGAAGAACATCCGTAGTACAAAAGACAAGAGTAAGGGAAATATAGCCAGTAACTACAGGCCTATCACCTGCCTACCAAAAATGTGGAAGTTACTAACAGGTATCATCAGTGAAAGGCTATACAACTACCTAGAGGAGACAAACACCATCCCCCACCAACAGAAAGGCTGCAGAAGGAAGTGTAGGGGCACAAAAGACCAGCTCCTGATAGACAAAATGGTAATGAAGAACAGTAGGAGAAGGAAAACCAACCTAAGCATGGCATGGATAGACTATAAGAAAGCCTTCGACATGATACCACACACATGGCTAATAGAATGCCTGAAAATATATGGGGCAGAGGAAAACACCATCAGCTTCCTCAAAAATATAATGTGCAATTGGAATACAATACTTACAAGCTCTGGAGTAAAACTAGCAGAGGTTAATATCAGTGAGGGATCTTCCAGGGCGACTCACTGTCCCCACTACTCTTCGTAGTAGCCATGATTCCCATGACAAAAAGCACTACAGAAGATGGATGCCGGGTACCAACTCAAGAAAAGAGGCAACAGAATCAACCATCTGATGTTCATGGACGACATCAAGCTGTATGGTAAGAGTCATCAAGGAAATAGATACCCTAATCCAGACTGTAAGGATTGTATCTGGGGACATCAAGATGGAGTTTGGAATAGAAAAATGCGCCTTAGTCAACATACAAAAGGCAAAGTAACGAGAACTGAAGGGATAAAGCTACCAGATGGGAGCAACATCAAACACATAGATGAGACAGGATACAAATACTTGGAAATAATGGAATGAGGGGATATAAAACACCAAGAGATGAAGGACACGATCAGGAAAGAATATATGCAGAGACTCAAGGCGATACTCAAGTCAAAACTCAATGCCGGAAATTTGATAAAAGCCATAAACACATGGGCAGTGCCAGTAATCAGATACAGCGCAGGAATAGTGGAATGGACGAAGGCAGAACTCCGCAGCATAGATCAGAAAACCAGGAAACATATGACAATACACAAAGCACTACACCCAAGAGCAAATACGGACAGACTATACATAACACGAAAGGAAGGAGGGAGAGGACTACTAAGTATAGAGGACTGCGTCAACATCGAAAACAGAGCACTGGGGCAATATCTGAAAACCAGTGAAGACGAGTGCTAAAGAGTGCATGGGAAGAGGGACTAATAAAGTAGACGAAGACCCAAGATAAATATCAGAGACAGGAGAAAGACAGACAGAACAGAGGACTGGCACAACAACCAATGCACAGACAATACATGAGACAGGCTAAAGAACTAGCCAGCAATGACAATTGCAATGGCTACAGAGGAGAGAGCTAAAGAAGGAAACTGAAGGAATGATAAAAAAAAATCGCGGCACAAGATCAGGCCCTAAGAACCAGAATGTTCAAAGAACGATAGACGGAAATAACATCTCTCCATATGTAGGAAGTGCAATACGAAAAATGAAACCATAAACCACATAGCAAGTGAATGCCCGGCACTTGCACAGAACCAGTACAAAAAGAGGCATGATTCAGTGGCAAAAGCCCTCCACTGGAGCCTGTGCAAGAAACATCAGCTACCTTGCAGTAATAAGTGGTACGAGCACCAACCTGAAGGAGTGATAGAAAACGATCAGGCAAAGATCCTCTGGGACTATGGTATCAGAACGGATAGGGTGATACGTGCAAACAGACCAGACGTGACGTTGATTGACAAAATCAAGAGAAAGTATCACTCATTGATGTCGCAATACCATGGGACACCAGAGTTGAAGAGAAAGAGAGGGAAAAAAATGGATAAGTATCAAGATCTGAAAAAAATATAAATAAGATGGATATGGGATTATCCAGTGGAAATCGTACCCATAATCATAGGAGCACTAGGCACGATCCCAAGATCCCTGAAAAGGAATCTAGAAAAACTGAGAGGTCTGAAGTAGCTCCAGGACTCATGCAGAAGAGTGTGATCCTAGAACGGCGGACATAGTAAGAAAAGTGATGGACTCCCTAAGGAGGCAGGGTGCAACCCGGAACCCCACTCTGTAAATACCACCCAGTCGAATTGGAGGACTGTGATAGAGCAAAAAAAAAATAAATAAATAATAAAAATAATAATAATAAAGATGAAGAAGAAGAAGAAGAAGACGAATAAGAAGAAGATGGATGCTGGGTACCAACTCAAGAAAGGAGGCAACAGAATTAACCATCTGATGTTAATGGACGGCATCAAGCTGTATGGTAAGAGCATCAAGGAAACAGGCTGTAACGATTGTACCTTGTGACATCAGGATGCACATGTGTCAACATACAAAAAGGCAAAGTGATAAAGACTGAAGGGATAAACCTACCAGATGGGAATAGCATCAAAACATAGATGAGACAGGATACAAATGCTTGGGAATAATAGAAGGAGAGGGTATAAAACATGAAGAGATGGAGGATACGATCATGAAAGAATATATGCGAAGACTTGAAGCAATACTCAAGTCAAAAATCAAAATCAATGCCGGACATATTATTGGCAGTGTTACAAAGAGGAGAACTTAAGAAGGAAACAAGGAATGCTAACAGCGGCACAAGATCAAGCCCTAAGAACCTGATATGCAGGAAGTGCGATATGAAAAACGAGACCATAAACCACATAACAAGCACTTGCACAGACCAGTACAAAAAGAGGCATGGTTCAGTAGCAAAAGTCCTCCATTGGAGCTTGCAATAATAAGTGGTATGAACACCAAGTTAAGGGAGTAATGGAAAATGACCAGGCAAAGGTCCTCTGGGACTATGGTATCCGAACAGATAGGGTGATACATACCAGTATCCCAGAAGTGATGTTGAATGACGAAATCAAGAAGAAAGTATCACCCACTGATGTAACAATACCATGAGACACAAAAGTACATAAAAAGAAAGGAACAAAATTATAAGTATTAAGACCTGGAAGTAGAAATAAGAAGGATATGGGATATGCCAGTGGAAATTGTGCCCATAATCATAGGAACACTATGCACAATCCCAATATCCCTGAAAAGGAACCTGGAAAAACTAGTTTCAGAAGTAGCTCCAGGACTCATGCAGAAGAGTGTGCTACTAGAAACCCCACACTATAAGAACCACATAGTCGAATAGGAGGAATGACAATAATAATAACCCATATCTTCTTATTTCTACTTCCAGTCTTAATAATAATAATAATAATATAATAATAATAATAATAATAATAATAATATCATTATTACTATCATCATTGGAGAAAACCCCTTTTAAAATTGTACTTCTATTTCCTGTCTGTCATTAATACATTTCCATAAAAAACCGCATACTTAGCTTACGATAATTCCATTAGTTTGTTCCTGTGATAGACTTCGTGGGCGATTTCTTGGCCTAAGTAAAGATATCCAATTTAGCGAAGTTCATAATCCTATATATCTATATTCTCTTCAGGTAAAAATTCCCACCCACTCAGAATAAGCTAAAACAAGTCGTCAATTACTACTTAGCCTAATTCTTTCATGAGACACGCGCATGTAAATAGAACACAGGGTACTCTGCTAAAAATATTGTAAGACGAATAAATGCAATGATGATAGTTGCAGCTGTAAATAGGCAACATGAAAACAAAACAACTACAATTGTCTAATTGTACAGAGCCTTAGAAAGTTTACGAAAGCATGAAACACTGCTGAAGGCTAAACGTATCCTTTATATTCAGTCTTTCGTTGAAAATAACAATTACTGCCTGACAAACAAACAAAAATAAACAGATAAATAAGTAAGTAAATAAATAAATAAATAAAAATAAAAAAAATAAAATAAAATAACAATAATTTGAAAAAATGTCAACATTAGTTTACAAATTGCTGTGTTCAACATTTAGAATCACAAGACGAAATTGGAAATTCATGTTTCTCTTCGGCACTGGTTTTATAATTTTAATAGTTGGCTGGTTCATTTACTACGACAATGAGACTGAGTAGTTGTCAGAAGAATTCCGGTTGATAGATTCATCTTTACTTTCCACTGACAATTCAGCTTTTGAATCCCAGAAATCTTATTGCGCTCGGTTCTGTTCCCATACTTCTTGATAATGGTAAGTTAATAGATGTTATAATTCAAATAGCTAGTTCAAAACAGAATATTTTTAAGTGTTTTTTTTTCTTCTTACTGGAAATATAAGAAAGAACACACGAGGCACGTACATGAAAAATTAATTGCTTTAGCTATTTAGTTACAAACGCAAAAATGAATAATCATATTGATGCCCTCATTTTATTTCTTAACCATAAAATTCAACATTCTCTTTATTATGTAAGTAAGAAAGTTCTTTTCTTACTGTTATACGATTCCTTGTCTCTATATTTCGATTACAGAATTTAAATGCACATTCCCTCTGCCCCCCAACCACCTCCCCCCCACAAAAAAAATACGGGTGGCAAGATTTATAATTATTTTTTGTGTCATTAATACAAAATTCCACAAAAATAACTCGCAAACAAATATAGAGTAAGCGTTTGGAAGCCTATAAAAGGCTTTTGGCTCAACGTTTGTTTACCTATAAAATATATTGGTCTCAGTAGGTTAGTTAATCATCTAAAACATAATCCCGATAATTAAGTTCCAATATTATGGCTCACGGGAGGGAGAAAGCCTCCATAAACGAAGGGTCTGGCGATAACAAGGAAATCATGAAAACTTAATATTTATAAGTCTTAAGAAGGATGAGGACAGAAAGATCTGGAAGGGTTGGATAGATAGAACGAATGTGTAATTATAAAGAGAGATCATGATATCAATGAACGAGTGAATGATAAAGAATGATTACACGGCTTCATGGAGATCAGAAAAATTATAGGTTAATCCGCCAATAACAGCTGAATTGCGAAAGTGTCAGGAACCGATTTAATGATTTCTGTTAGCGTCATCATTCAGAGGGTATGACGTAAATCAATACACATACACAGCGACACCCACACACATATATAGTACAATATATATATGTATATATATATATATATATATATAGTATATATATATATATATTATATATATATGACAACACACCCACTAGTACTCCAACATAAAAAACTTATATTTTTAAAAAAGAAGAGACAATCCTCAATAAATCCACAATTGGTGTATATATATATGATTATGTGTGTGTGTGTGTATGTATGTATATAATATTTATAATATTATATTATTATATATATATATATATATATATATATTATATGTATGTATATATATATATACATGTATGTATATATACTATATATATATATTATATATATAAATATATATATATATATATATATATATATATATATATATATATTTATATATATATCTATATTGTGTGTGTGTGTGTGTATTATGGTGTGTGTGTATTAGATTTAAGTCAAATGATTGTTATAGTTTCTGATTTTTTAATTAACAAGAATCGATAAAATTAAAAAAAATTATATTTATTATAGCGTATCCCAGTATTTTTACATGCAAAAAACAACTGCGCCAATTTTGTGGTATTTATTGAGATTGTCTCTTCTTTTTTAAAATATAGTTTATTTTTATTTTGGAGTACTAGTGTATATATATATATATATATATATATATATATATAATAATAATATATATATATATAGATATATATATTTATGTATATATATGAATATATATATTATTATGTATATAAATTTATTTATAATATATACATAATATATATAAATATATACTTAATATTATTGTATTATTATATATACACTAGTACTCCAAAATAAAAAAAACTATATTTTAAAAAAGAAGAGACAATCTCAATAAATACCACAAAATTGGTGCAATTTCTTTTTGCATGTAAAAAAAACTGGGATACGCTGTAAATATAAATTTTTGAAAATTTATCGATTCTTGTTAATTAAAAATCAGAAACGATAACAATCATTTACTCACGAGCGTTGGAGAATAGGAGTAAAGAATCAGCAATGGAAGAAGCCATTGCAGGAAAACCGCCTCCATTTGGAAAATATTGAAATATTCACTGAATTTCCGTCCTTCGATGGAGTGTTTCTCAAAGTAACAGAAAAATGAGCAACGACTGAATTGACTTCAAATGGAAAGGAGTCAGAGATAAAGGTATCTGCATTACTTAGCGATGAAAGTTTTAATTGGCAATTGGACTCGATCCATCGTTAACTTTTCCTTTTTTAATTCTAATAAATAGGAAAATTTAAACTTTCATACGTTCATTTAAAAGCTCCTGGATTTGCTCCAGGCACAATGAAATAAAGTTTAATTTTACTTGAATGAGGAATTGTGAGTTACAGGTACATTTATGAAGAGAGAGAGAGAGAGAGAGAGAGAGAGAGAGAGAGAGAGAGAGAGATTTGTGGTTATTGTAGTTCTCTGCATAGAATAAGGAAGGAGAATACGCTTTATTTGCAGTGGTGACGTGACTTTCTCTAATTCCTTGACGTACTGCGTTTACTGATATATCTTTCTCTTTCTCCTCTCTCTGGTTTTCATGCATCAATTCTTAAAATCGTCACTCCTCCATTAATTTCCTTCATATTACTGAAACGTCAAGTCCAATTTTCGTAAACATCGAAATAAGTTGGTTTAACCACAAGCCACTATTAGTATTGTGATCTTGATTGTGGGTGTTGATACATATTCTTCCCTTCTTTCTTCGGTCAATCGTAAGAAAGGAAATATGAAGGCTTCAAGAAAATCAAGATCGATCGAATTTTATATTCTCGGCACCAGGTAGTACCAACACAATTGCATAGTTCTAACTCGTTTCACCGGAAAAATTAACAGAAAGATAAAAAGAGATGTGATATTATGACAAACGAGTGCAAAGAGAGAGAGAGAGAGAGAGAGAGAGAGAGAGAGAGAGAGAGAGAGAGAGAGAGAGAGAGAATAACAAACGAAAGGATAGAGAAATAATATCGATCCCACTGTCTAACAGCATTTCAATAAAGGACTATAACAATTATACCAAGACTTTTTAACTAGAGAATAATTTACTAAGTGCAACACTTTTCATTAATACATTTTTTTTTAAAATGTGGCATTAAACAACCGACTACATTCTTTAATCCGTTAGGCTGTCCACTCACGTCAGAAGGGATTTGTAATACCCGATCGAAGTGGGCGGGGTAAATTTAAGCACATTTGAATGTGAGTAGGGTATGTTTGTCAACGACTAATCTGATCAAGCCCGGAAGTCATGTGGGATCGACAAACCTGACAGTTAAGGTTTGAATAAGCAATTTCCGATCCGACACAACAGTCAAATAGAGGTTTTCAGATGATGTCGTTTAGAACTGACAGTTTGCCTTTAATTGGAGTCTTCGCCGAGGGACGAGGCTTGATGAAGTAGAGGTTCATTTGTCAAAAAGCGGCACAGAAGCTAATGCAGTTCAACATGTTGCACTTTTCGGTATAAGTGAGTTCTGGTAGGGTTCCTCGAGATCTGTCTCAAAAATGTCAGTGGAACATAAGTAAAAGGATACTCTTATATATATATATATGTGTGTGTGTGTATATATATATATATATATATATATATATATATATATATATATATATATATATCTATGTTGATGGAATATTTTGTGGTAATTAGGAAAAAATATGATGAAGGTAAAATACTTTTTGCAATTCCCAAAGTTCGGAATGTTCGTACTAAAGCGTGCGATACCTAAGTTAGGTATCGTACATCGTACCAGACCCAAAATAATCGTACATGTATGCTAATTATCGTACGAATGCCAAACCTGCTGACTACTTTGTTCAGGCCGGGCAGTAACGTGATTTAGCAGTGATTTTTTTTTTAAAATCTAATCCCACTCATTTCTTATCGAGTGTGAGTGGCCCACCAATGGAAAAAATCCCAAGAAAAAGAAAATTGGGTTAAATATTGGTTGCTGAGGAGAGAAAAACTCACATGAAACCCTTATAAATGAACTGCAGGTACCTCCCAGGGATTGGTATAATTACGTAAAGATGGACGATTCAATATTCAATTTGTCCTTGAGAAAAATAATATCGGTCCCGCAAGAGGACACATGTATTAGGAAGTCCGAAAGGCCTTATGAAAGGCAAAGTGCCACATTACGCTACTTACCGACTGGCTGCTCTTACAAAGATTTAAAATTGGAAGAGTTATATTAGCGACATGTCAAGCTATTTGGACAACACTCTGCAAAGGCGACATGAAGATAAAAATAAGTTACATTATTGGTATCTTTAATAAAAGAAAATACAGACTAGCATTTAGAATTCAGAATAATTATGACTCCTCTATTAGCATACCCGGTATTTTACAATCAACACTATTACGAGAGGATGATTGGGGTCTATCTGGATATCAGGGTCAGATGTATCATTGCCTACAATTATGGTTTTATTGTTGTGATTCATTCTCAGCAATTCTCTTTTGAATTATGTATATTTATTTGCATTTCAGCGTTTACTCGTATTCTCGTTTCGTTAGGAAATATCCTCCATTAATTTTCTAACTTTTCTTTTACCTTGGAATATATTGGTTCTGCATTTATTTACATACTGAAATTTGTTATATAATTACAATTTGCCGTATTAGTGTAAAGAATAAAATTAAATCGCATTAGTTTCATTTATCTCAGGGATAATGGAAACTGCAGAACGACATGATTTCAAAAGACCACAGAGCCTATAATAAGAGTTACACGTCTTCTTTTTACATTTATCTTCTTAGGCATTATCCGTTTCACTGGGTTCAGGCACTTCTCTTTTAGTTTCTCACTGAGCAGCTAATAAGCTTTACTTCTGTGTCTGTAAGAATATTCTTTACTTATGTTCCACTGACATTCATGATACTTATAAATCTCGAAGAACCCGACCAGAACTCGTTTATAACCGAAAAGCATGACATATTGCACTGTATCCGCTTCTGTGCCGATTTTTGACAAATGAACCTCTACTTCATCAAGCCTCGTCCCTCGGCGAAGACTCCAATTAAAGGCAAACTGTCAGTTCTAAACGACATCATCTGAAAACCTCTATTTGACTGTTGTGTCGGATCGGAAATTGCTTATTCAAACCTTAACTGTCAGGTTTGTCGATCCCACATGACTTCCGGGCTTGATCAGATTAGTCTTGACAAAAATACCCTACCCACATTCAAATGTGCATAAATTTACCCCGCCCCCTTCGATCGGGTATTACAAATCCCTTCTGACGTGAGTGTCCAGCCTAACGGATTAAAGAATGTAGTCGGTTGTTTAATGTAACACTTTTTTTTTTTTTTTTATTGATGAACAGTGTTGCACTTAGTAAATTATTCTTTAGCTAAAAAGTCTCGGTATAGACTCTAAGACAGTGGGATCGACATCATTTCTATAACCTTTCGTTTGTTATTCTCTCTCTCTCTCTCTCTCATTGCACTCGGTTGTCATAACATCACTTCTCTATTTATCTTTCTGTTATTTTTTCCGGTGAAACGAGTTAGAACTATGTAATCGTAATAGCAATTGTGTTGGTACTACCTGGTGCCTAGAATATTAAATTCGATCGATCTTGATTTTCTTGAAGCCTTCATATTTTCTATCTAACGATTGACCGAAGAAAGGAGTGGCGAATATATATCTAGACCAACAATCAAGATCAAGTGTTCGACTTGGTTAACATAGCAGAGGGGGTTAAACATAGATTCTACTTACAAATACCTGAGTTCTACAGTGATTTGTAAGGTTGGAATCAGTATCACTTGTTGGCAGAATCGAGAACTTCACTGAAGTCCTGATTTCCCCTCAATCTACTGTTTGCTGTTCAAACCCATGTGAGGACGAAATTATTACCAACAAAAAAATTCCCCTTCAGTTAACATATATAAAAATATGTTAATTCTGAGGTAAAGCGAATTGGATATTAAAGTATGGTGGGATCACAAGCAATGCAAAGCAAGCAACAAGATCTCCCCACATTTACTTTATTGAACACAGCTGACAAATAGTTCCCCTCAGCCACTTTTTCCCCTTTATGTTACTAATTACGTAGGGCAATTGGCTTAATGAAACACAGAACACACAAAATACAAACACATGTACTCACCTTAGACTCGATACACTGTGCTGTTCGCTGGATACAGTTGACGAGACACAACAACTGCTGAATTCAATGCACAAAGACAAACAAGCACCAAAACCATACAAGAACTAAAAAAAACAACATAATCACTATCCAAACAAATACCAACAACTCGAAAACATCACAACAAATCATACAACAACTCAGAAACACAACAACTCACTGCACAACAACACCAACAACATCAAAGACAAATCGACAAATCAATACACAAACAACCGCCGACACTGTCTCCAACAAACTCACAAACATCAAAATGCAAAATCAAATACAACA
>NC_061100.1:61421793-61426793 GCF_015104395.2 Macrobrachium nipponense
ATGAAGGACCACAAGTGACTGCACGTCATCTTAGCCTACTTTATTGTATATGTCATCTTAGCCTACTTTATTGTATACATCATCTTAGCATACTTTATCGTCTCTGGTCTGATCACATTCCTGCAAGCAATCTGGTTTGACCTCTTGGGTCACTGGTTTTAATTAATCATAGTTTTAGTTTTTTATATATATGGAATAACATTCCATATTTTTATTATGTAACACTTACATAAAAGCTCGGTCGGCTACAAAAACCAACCACTGAATATTACTCAAGCTTGACTTGCATTTGACTTATAGGAGTGTGATACAGACATTATGGTGAATATATATATAGATATATAGAAAATAATTATAAGTAAAAAACAATTTATGGTGTACACAAATACAGATTCAAGTAATAAGATATAAGACATATGCATATGATGATATTCGTAAATAATAATGATCCTGTGATATATAATGATACAGTTTTTCACTTCAACTCATTAAGATACATATGCTACAGAAAATACTAATGTACTCTGATAATTGCATAGGATAAAGATTAACATGATAAAAAATCATATTTTAACTGATAAAAATTCATATATGAAGTGATAAAAATGATTAATTTTTATGCTAACTCATTGACCAATATACTAACTACAGTTATTGGTAAGATAAAAGGTAACAGATTGATTATAGGCTACCTGATTTATTTATACATATGTATATGGATTCATATAATTATGATCAATATATGTGCACTTAATACAACTGATTAACATAAATGACTAATTTAAGTGATTAATCTAGGTGCACTTTAAATAGATTCCTAGTGCCTACACGCACAGATATATTTCGATTCTGTTATTTATGATAATTTATATATAGGATACATGATACTTTATATATATATCGGATACATGACCGAGGTTATGCCCACTGCACATTCTAGCGTTTCGAACAACTTTTCGTCCATTACACAGTTCCAGACAACCACCTATAGCCAAATGAAATGGCCAATTCCAAAACAAGGGGAAATTGCCTGGGCAGGGTCCGACGTTCTATTTTGCTCTCATACTTGTCCTCTGCATCCTATGCCATACTAATACGTTCGCGATGAATAAAATCATCCCCAGCACAAGTCCTGCGCCAGCAACGTAGAGTTGAATATCCTCTTGGTTGTAATTGTCGGAAGTATGTCCCTTTGTAGTCAATTCCACCGGAGCATTCCGCATTAAAAACGAGATTAACGACGGGATACGGGTGTCAGTTCAAGAAGTCCATGAAATAAGCTTGTTCACTTATGATGGTGCTTATTCCCTTCACATTGTAGTCGTCTGCAGCGACGAACGGGTTTTTGAAGTTGTAGATGATATGTCCGGGCATGCGATATGAAACTCTCGTACTGCACGATACTGTAACCAGGTTCCATTAATCAGCCTGTAAGTGAAATTATACTTGTCACAAGGGCAAAATAAATTCAGACAACATGCAAATACGGGAGGGAGAAAGCCATTAAGAACCAGACTTAACCCACATGAATTCGCTGATATTTTATGGAATTCAAAAGAGTCAGCTGTACAAACTTTTTTACCCATGGCATTACGACAATGAGTGAACCTATCCAGGTCTCTGATGACCGTAAAAATATCCACATTAACAGATATCAATACGAATCCCAAAGAAAATTCGTTATTACTGGTAGTAAGTTACTAGACAAAGAAGTGGAAAACGGAGCTATTGGTAAGATTGCCAGGCAGCATAAGAGTCAAAGAGAATATTAATCATGATTCTGTATTTCTCCACGCTTACTGAAATTAAGCTGTGATAAAATCTGATCCTATGTGCCCCTAACAAAAGTTTCATATTCAATTTTCTCGCGCGCATCCTCTGAGGTTAATTCTTAGGCAGGAGATGCTATGAAAGAACCCACTATGTAACTAATTTCTATATAAACTGGGGTTTTCAAGAAAATGTGACATTTTCACATGAATGTTATTTACTTGAATTGTAATAGGCTAATGTTGCAAGTAAATTTTTCATATCCATGACCTGATACTTCTAAGTGTCCGCTTACTAATGTCATAAGCTGATTTATTGACTCTAGTTGTCTATGAGGTTCAGAAAAATCTGTTTGCTTATTTTGTTCATTAATTTTAAAACGATTGCAATTCCTTAACTAAAGTTGCATTGCATCGCGGATAGACACTTGTACCTAACAACCTGCCTTGCCCATGAGAAGTTCGTGCTAAGCATTCCTCTCTCCAGCCAACCTGCTTTGCAAGCGGTTTATTGAGGTTTAAAGGAACAGTTCAGGGCTCCAACCCAGGTATTCAATGTTCACGATCTCTTGGGTTAATGAATATTTTGTTTAAATACGGTTTTAACAATAGGCATGGATGTTTCTATATCTTTTAGTCCAATTAATGGTTCTTTGCAGTATGGTGCGGGATTGCGGGATAATGCGTCAGCTATGATATTTGCTTTCCCAGGTAGATATTGTATCTTGGCTCCAAAGACCTGAATGATCATATGCTGCCGAGTTCCTTTGGGACTGTGATCAAAGCCTTTGAAAAACTCAGCAAAGGACTTATGGTCAGTAAGGACTTTAACAGGATAGCCGTAGATTATGAACTTAAAATGTACTAGTGAGTTTACGATTCCATAGCCCTTCCTTGCCCATTACTGCATATTTACTTTCAGAGGGCTTTAGTTTACGTGAATAAAAAGCTATAGGAAAGAACTGTTTATCATATTGCTGAGGTAGTACCCCTCTTAGCCCTTGGTCTGAGGCGTCTATTGCAATAAAAAAAATCCTTATTTAAATCAGGGATTTTTAAGATAGGTGAGCTGCATAATTCCAATTTGAAGATATCAAACGCCTGCTGATGCTTTTCAGACCATAATAAATCTACGCCCTTCTTCGTAAGATCTGTTAAAGGAGCTGTCATGATTGAAGAGTTACATATTTACATACGATTGTAATACCCACTACAGCGCAAAAGTGCTGTATCCCCCTTTACGTTAATAGGTACCGGAAAGTTATGAATAGCCGACACCTTACCATGGACTACTTTAAGACCTTGACTAGACACAAAACCTAGATAAACATGTTCGATTTTTAAAACTCATATTTAGATATTTTACTCTGAGATTATTTGTCTTAGTCTCTATAGCACTAGCTCTAGTTTATGCGGATGTACTTCTAAGGTATTAGAAAAGATTACAAGCTGCTGACCTTGTTTTGTTCAGTTTGTATCAGTTCAGCGCTCCAACCCAGGTATTCAATGTTCACGATCTCTTGGGTTAATGAATTTTTTGTTTAGATACGGTTTTAACAATAGGCACGGATGTTTCTATATCTTTTAGTCCAATTAATGGTTCTTTGCAGTATGGTGCGGGATTGCGGGATAATGCGTCAGCTATGATATTTGCTTTCCAGGTAGATATTGTATCTTGGCTCCAAAGACCTGAATGATCATATGCCGCTGAGTTCCTTTGGGACTGTGATTAAAGCCTTTGAAAAACTCGGCAAAGGACTTATGGTCAGTAAGGACTTTAACAGGATAGCTGTAGATTATGAACTTAAAATGTACCAGTGAGTTTACGATTCCATAGCCCTTCCTTGCCCATTACTGCATATTTACTTTCAGAGGGCTTTAGTTTACGTGAATAAAAAGCTATAGGAAAGAACTGTTTATCATTGTTGCTGAGGTAGTACCCCTCTTACCCCTTGGTCTGAGGCGTCTATTGCAATAAAAAAAATCCTTATTTAAATCAGGGATTTTTAAGATAGGTGAGCTGCATAATTCCAATTTGAAGATATCAAACGCCTGTTGATGCTTTTCAGACCATAATAAATCTACGCCCTTCTTCGTAAGATCTGTTAAAGGAGCTGTCATGATTGAAGAGTTACATATTTACATACGATTGTAATACCCACTACAGCGCAAAAGTGCTGTATCCCCCTTTACGTTAATAGGTACCGGAAAGTTATGAATAGCCGACACCTTACCATGGACTACTTTAAGACCTTGACTAGACACATAAAACCTAGATAAACATGTTCGGTTTTTAAAACTCATATTTAGATATTTTACTCTGAGATTATTTGTCTTAGTCTCTATAGCACTAGCTCTAGTTTATGCGAATGTACTTCTAAGGTATTAGAAAAGATTACAAGACTAACCATATAGGCATGTAGGGTATCCCCTAAAAGTCTCCAAACAGTATATTGTAATTGGGGCGCAACGTAAGCCGGAGGCATACGTAAAAATTGATAATGTTCCCTGAGTGTGCTGAAGGTGGTGTATGAGGTACAATCACTTAGGTAATGGTATCTGGTGAAAGTCTTTAAGTAAATACAAGTTGGTGAAAAAAAATATTTATTCTGACCTAACAAAGATAAGATATCGCCGGTAAATGGCACTGGAAAACGATCGGGAGTCGTTTCCTTGTTTAAGCAACAGAAATCTACGCCGATACGCCAAGTCCGATCTTTTTTGGCATGATGTTTAAGGGAAAATCATATGGGCTATTTGATTTCCTAATGACTCCTATTACTAACATTTTTTCAACTTCGTCATTTATCTCATTTTGAAATTTCATTGGTAGTCTATACAAAGGTATGTATATAGCTTTATGTTTGTCCTTCAACCGTATTTTTGGTTCAATGACATCTGTTTTTCCCCCAGAGATCACTCGCTAGTGGAGAAACATCCTGGTATTCAGGTAAAAGATAAAAAAAAAAAAATTCTGCTGAATCACCTCTGTTTGAATGACTTTACGGATATTACTTTAGATAGTGTATAAGAGAATTCATCTACGACTGGTTGGGCGTGATTAAAAATTAGCAACAATAAAAAATGCGATATTTATAACTTCCATATCCACGATATATATATATATATATTATATATATATATATATATATATATATATATATATATATATATATATATATATATATATATATATATATATATATAAATATATATATATGGTGGATTACT
>NC_061100.1:61434293-61449293 GCF_015104395.2 Macrobrachium nipponense
GCACCCTCTACCAATCAGCGAGCAGGTATGAATGGGTGGCCACACTCAACCACCCAACAGAGCGCCGTGCGAGGAGACCCCCACACACGCAGCGGGCACTCGGCAATTGACGCCAAGACTCTGAAGAGGAAGGTCAACCCACACACTGCTCCGTAACACAACCCCTCCCCCCAGCTCAACAACAACACACACACACACACACACACACACACACTTCTCTGTCATTCCCCTTGTGGAGGGATCACAAGCAAGGTACAAAGCAAACAAAGCTCCCCACACTTATATTAATCATAACACCTCTCAAAAGACCCTCAGCCACACTTTCCTCTTCACGTTACTAATTACACGCAGGACAATTGGCTTACCGAATACAGAACACACACAACGCAAACACATGTACTCACCTCAGACTCTAGATGAGGTGAGTACATGTGTTTGTGTTTTGTGTGTTCTGTATTCTTTAAGCCAATTCTCCTGGAAAGTGTGGCTGAGGGTCTTTTGAGAGGTGGTATGATTAACATAAGTGTTTGTTTTTATTTATTTATTTATTTTCATTTATATGTTTATTTTTATTTATATATTTATTTTTATTTATATATTTACCAAACAACTAAAAAAACAACACCCCAATCACCACGCAAATAAATACCAACAGCTCGAAAACAACACGACAAATCATATGACAGCTTCAATCCAGCAGAACAAACCACCAACACTGTGTGTGTGTGTGTGTGTGTATGTGTGTACACACACACACACACACAGACACTAAAATTCACAACCAGTACAACCAACCTCTTCAACATCACTACAACCAGACAGACACACACACAACAACTTTGCAATATCAATATCAATCAAATCACACAATATCAACTGACCATCAATGGATAAGACTGCTGCCAAACTAACTCTATGACTGACTATCCCAACTCTCCATAACAGACTCTCACCATTGATAATACTCGGCAACTTCTCCAACAGATAAGCTAGATGCTTACGCTGCCATCAATCCACTCTTCCATCCACCAATTACGATCTTTCTCTCTCTCTCTCTTGATCACTCGTTCACTCACACTCTTAAGAAAAACACATATGCTCTTACATACTATCATACAGCAACACCAAACATGAAACAGAACATATCAAGCACACAAAAACTTTCAAACTCTCAACCCAGCGACACTCTCACTTAATCTCTCACTCTCTTTTTCTCTCTCACACAACCCTCAAAGATGTTGTCAAATGTAACTACCATTATCACTCCTCCATATTACCTACCCGGTTACATTTGACAACTTCTCCTTACACTCGCAACACCTACAATGAATTGCTTCCCAAAACACCCAAGGATGCTTGGATGCAGGCCCCTTGGATCTTGTTTAAGGACCCTCAAACACTCTCAGTTACATCGCCATTCACTTCTAAACCATTTTCATTCAAATTCCCATTATCTCCCTCATACTATCCTCCTAAATCTTATTCACTATTTCACCAACACCTTCTAGCTCTGGTCCCAATATCTCCCCTGTTTCTGCTACCAAACTACTCAGTTCATCCATACTTCTGTCAAACTCTTGCAAATACTTATCCATCTTATCATCTACCTCCTTACTACTCGGCTTCCCTCCCACTGAGGTCTCGCTTATCCCTGTTAACTCAAACCCTCATACACTACAAATATCATTCATTCCCTCAAAGTCATCCGTATTACATGCTTCACCAACTATTTTCACCCAAACACTAACACCCTTATCATGCCTTTCACATTTCTTCCTGCCATTCCCTTTCTCTACATTCTTCTGCTTTCTTCCATACTCAACCAACACTAACTGCTGATCTCCCAGACCCATTAGCTCACTGACACTGAGGTCATACTTATAACCCTCAACCTTTCACTCATCGCATTCTCCCGAACATACAGTTGCACACTAGAGGACCCACCCAACTAAATCCCCTTAACACCTAGTTTCCCGAATTCCAGCCTGATTCATCCTGTTTTGCCTACACACACTCACCACATGACCTTCCACTTCCAGACATCCACTTGCTATATGCCCTACCTGCCCACACCTGTAACACTTAATATCCCTATCTTTCTTACATTCACTCCCTATATGACCCATCTGCCCAGACCCGGAACATGCTCCCAATGCCCAATGACACTCACTCTTCTTATGTCCTTGCTTTCCACATCTATAACACTGCTGTTCTCATTCATGACTAATGGACCCCACTCTTCCAACTCCTGCACTCCAATCTCTCTTAGGGCTAACTACACTTACATTACTTGCTCTAACACTCCTATAAACCACTCGCTCTGCCATTCACCTTGGCTCCTCTAAAACTGGCTCCCTATAGCTCTTAAACTCTGGTATTCCCTCAGCTACTTCAGTCCTAACACTAACACTTCAACTCTCTTTCATACGCCTATCTAGCTCATAATCCTCCACTATTTCTAAAATGTTGTTCCACATTAACCTTTCATTTGTCCATCGCATTTTCTCCTTATGCCTTAAATTCATAAACTCATATACGCTCTCTGGCACAGTCGCCAATAACTTCCACACTAACTCTTTACACTCATTTATCCCTTCATCCCAAACTTTTTCCTAGCTAATGTTTCCAACCTGCAAACATACATTGACAACGACTCACCCACATTCATTCTTGCCGCTTCAAAAACGTGTTTTTTCCTATATCTAATGCTACTCTTTATCCTCTTTTCCTGTTCCACAATCCTGGCTTCCACAATCTCATATGGCCCATTCCCTACGCTCATCATTACCCCATACGTACTCAACAAAAATCCCGTCAAAAAGCTACCTAACTCTCATGGCCAAACTCTCTTATCATCCCCATACTTTAGCCACACAATACTTCTCATATTCCTTAAAAAAGTCCCCTATTGTGCACATCGGGGTACCACTCTCATATATGCAGACTTTTGTACTTCCTGTTCACTCTCACTCTCACTTTCACTACTTCCATTCTGATCCTTCTTAACCTCTTCCAAATACAACAAATCAACTTCCATAATTACATGTATGCTCTTGATTACGCTCTTCTTACCCTTCTTCTTTCTACCTACCTGTTTCCACTCACCGCTATCTCCTGTCTGTCATCCTTACAAGCCTTCTTTCCCTTAGTTTTCTTCTTTTCCTTAGGCCCCTTCTTATTCTTTGCCTCAGGCTTTCGATGTCAGGATGGCAGTAAACTTCCAATCATTCATTCATTCATTCTCCTCAGGTTTATCCTTATCCTGTGTCTACCCGTTCTTTCCCTTACTTATCACAACCAAATCCTTTTCATCACTCTTACTCTATCTTTGCCACTCCTGGCCCGTCACAAGACCCAGAAGGCCTACCTCCTACTGCTCCCTCTCCCATGAATCCCTTCATCATCTCTTGCACTACATTCATCATTACTCCAGATTTTTCATCCATTTTCTCAACCATTCTCTTGTCCATTCCTTTCACCTCTTCTTTCATTCCCACTTTCGCACTCCTTAGCATTCCTCTCATTTCCTCTAACTTGCTCTTCAGCTCTTCACACTCTACGGTTAACCTCTCATTCTCTACTTCCAATCTTTCCTTAGCTTCCCTCAACAACTGCAGCTCCTCGATCAACCTCTCTACCTCACTCAATCCTTCCATCCTAAATTTTCTTACTACTCATACACACTAGCCTAGACCAATTATCCTGCAGCTGCCACACCAGCAGTCGCTGTTCGAGAGCCAAAAATTTCCTGTGGTGAGATCACAAGCAAGCAACAAAGTAAGCAAAGCTCCCCACAGTTACGTTAATCGGACCACCTCTCAAAAGACCCTCAGCCACATATTCCTCTTCACGTTACTAATTGCACGCAGGACAATTGGCTTACTGAATACAGAACACACAGAATACAAATACATGTAATCACCTCAGACTCTAGATACCCAGGGCTAGGCACTTTGCCATCCGCTGGATATAGGCTAGTCGAGACACAGCCACCGCTGAATTTCACTACCCAAGACAGACAAGCACCAAAACCTTACAATAACTCAACAAATAACATCCCAATCACAACACAAACAGATACCAACAGCTCGGAAACAACATGACAAATCATATGACAACTCCAACCTAGCACAACAAACCACCACCACCAACACTATCTCCCCAACTGCCAACTCACAAACATCAAAATGTGCAACCAGTAAAACCAACCTCAGACACAAACAACATCTTAATAATATAAAAATCAATCAAATAACACAATATCAACTGACCATCAATGGATACGACTGCTGCCAAATCAACTCTATCACAACTCTCCGTAACAGACTCCCGCCATTGATATACTCAGCAACTTCTCCAACAGACAAGCCAGACGCTTATGCCACCATCAAACCACTCCTTATTATCCAACCACCAATTACAATCTTTCTCTCTCTCTCTTGATCGCTCGCTCTCTCACACTCTTCAGAAAGACACATATGCACTTACATACTATCATACAGCAACACCAAATGAAACATGACATATCAAACACATGAAGATTTAAAACTCTCCTCAACCCAACGACGCTCTCGCTCTCTCTCTTTCTCTCTCTCTCTCTCTCTCTCTCTCTCTCTCAACCCTTGAAGACGTTGTCAAATGCAACTGCCATTATCACTCCTCCATACCCTCATACCCTCTTCTTCCAACCCCTCCACACACATATGAAATAAAAAAAAAAGTATATCTCCTCGGCTGTTTCATTTTCCAGTTTAGTGTTAATACCAACACCAAACCTCCCCAGGGTATCTACATCGGCGGAGCCTAATAACTCTCAGGCCTTTCATATGAATTAAATTGTTTCCAAACCATTGTTGCCAAAAATACTGAGGTCCAGAACTTCAACAATATATATATATATATGATATAATTAATAAAAGAGAGGCAGGTAATGAACGTCTCAAAAGGAGCATGGATTTCAGATACGATCGACAACGTCTTCATTCAACCAACACTTAAGAAGATTAAAGGAAGATTATCACCGGGGGTGACTTAAATTGGCTTGTTTGTGGATGGACCTCTTGGTATAAATACCACCTTTTTTTTCTGTAAACTTTTCTCATTCATCTACCTGAAGAGGGAGACAGCAGTCTCTGAAATATAGTACTTTTTTCTCTATATTTTGGTGTTTTTATGGGATCCTTTTATTAGATGGAATTCTGTTATTACAGAACATTTTTACAGTTCATATATATATATATATATATATATATATATATATATATATATATATATTATATATATATATATATATATATATATATATATATATATATATATAAGGTTTTTGCCACAAAGGAAAAAAATGAAAAAGCGAGATAGCCAAATCACTTTCGGTCTGTTCAGACCCCTTTACTAAGGAAAAAGTGGCTTTTACAGAGGAAAACATAGTCAAAAGAAGGTGGCTCAATATCCAAACTGACACTACAAGATTAGCAATAAGGGCGATTTTCTCTACAAAATCGAGGAAACGCCTGAGGGTAGCCACACCTTGGAGGATACGTGCAGTAAACAAGTTATTCTTCCAGAAAACAGTACATTTTGAAAAAACAAGGAAGCATATACAATTTAATATCATGAAATTTACACAAATTTTCCCAAAAAATTATTATTAATGAAAAGGAAAGAGGGAGAGAAAATATCGAACTGAGAGAGAGAGAGAGAGAGAGAGAGAGAGAGAGAAATAATAATTATAAACATGTGGGACTATCATTAGTAGTTCATTTATTAAGGTCCTTCATAAACATCTTACAAATAAGATGGGTCAAATGGTACATTCCCAGACTAAGATTTAGGTTGTTTTTATTAGTGATTTGTATAATTGCCGATTCCAGTAAATTTCTTGAAACATAATCATTAGATCTAGCAATTACCGAGGTATCACCCCAATTAATACAATGAGATTTTTCACTCAGATGGATAAACAGTGCATTTGAAGTCTGGGCTGTTCTAACTGAATACATATGCTGCTTAATACCATACCACATAAATTTTTACTTGACTGACCAACGTAAAACGATAGGGCAATCCATACAAGGAATTTTGTAAATGATGTTGTTATTTGTTACGGGACTATTCTTAATTAGCATATCTTTAATGGTATGTATAAGAGAACACTACATTAACATTAAACGATTTAAATATTGATTTTATGGTTTCAAATCCACGAAAGTAAGGTAAGCTAAGTACATTTTTAGGCATTTCTTTTTCATTAATAGCAACACTATACAAATCACTAATAAAAACAACCTAAATCTTAGTCTGGGAATGTACCATTTGGGAATGTACCATTTGGACCCTAATATTTGTAAGTTGTTTATGAAGGAACCTTAAAATAAATAAATGAACTACTAATGAATTAGTCCCACATGTATATAGTTATTATTTCTCTCTCTCTCTCTCTCTCTCTCTCTCTCTCTCTCTCTCTCTCTCTCTCTCTCTCCTCTCTCTCTCTCTCTCTCTCTCTCTCTGGTTCGATATTCTCTCTCCCTCTTTCTCTTACTCGATGTATATATTTATATTTTCTTTCGTCTTTTCATTAATAATAATTTTTTGGGAAAATTTGTGTAAATTTCATGATATTAAGTTGTATATGCTTCCTTGTTTTTTCAAAATGTACTGTTTTCTGGAAGAATAACTTGTTTATTGCGCGTATCCTCCAAGGTGTGGCTACCCTCAGGCGTTTCCTCGTTTCTCTGGGGTAAAATCGCCCTTATTGGTAATCTTGTAGTGTCAGTTTGGATATTAAGCCTTCTCTTGACTATGTTTTCCTCTGTAAAATCAGTTTGCCTTAGTAAAGGGTCTGAACAGGACTGAAAGTACTCGGCCATCTTATTTTTTCCTTTGTGGCAAAAACCTTTAGTTATACATAGCATCATGTTTTATATACTTCGTGATCAAGTTATTCATATATATATATATATATATTCGTATATATATATATATATATATTATATATATATATATATATATATATATACATATATAATATTACAAAATTCCTATTCTTGATGTCTTAATAATTTAGAGACACGACATAATACGAATTTGCCATATACAGAAAACCAACCTTCTAACTTTCATACATTCACTACTTTAGCTATCAAAACATTCCTATCAAGATAGGCGTAGCCAGCAACCTATTCTTCAGAGCCTTACTAATATATTCCCCAGATTTCGTGGAAAAAGAATTTGAACTAATTTTGTAAGCAGCTTTTGTCTTGAAGGTATCCCTGACCGATATAAATTGAGAAAGCAATTCACAAAGTGCAAACGTAAATAATTTTCTAACCGAACCCCTCAAGACAAGACCAGGGAGACACCCAACAATAAAATAAAAATTCCACACCTGGGCAGGATTAAGACAGTGACCCAGACTCTCAGAAAATCTAACCCTTTTGATTTACTTACCCAAACACTTTAGCCCAATCTCTGATTAACGTCCAACAAAAGACATCCCCCAAGGGCAGAGGCATTTACCAAATCCCATGCCTGGACTGTGACCAATCTTACATCGGTTTTATAGGAAAATAATTTCCCCAGAGATTGATACAACATTAACGGTCAGTTAGGTACGGACAACAGAACTCAGCTATTTTCAACCATATAAATGAACATAACCACAGAATAAACTGGAATTTGTCTCATATAATTTATAGCAGCAACTGTCGGTACAAGGGTCATATGATAGAATATCACACTTGTCCCCTTAAAATGGTACAGATATGTAGATGACATCTTAGTAGTCTCACCTGTTGTATCGATGTAAATGATTTATTGTCTAAACTGAATAATTTAATGCCATCCATAAAATTCACTGTTGAAATTGAAAATAACAATGTCATCCCTTTCCTAGATGTATTAATACATAGAGAATCTTTCCCATGTAAATTCAGTATTTATAGAAAACCCACAAATAATTTAACATATGTACATTTTTATTCTAGCCACCATCTTAATATTAAAATTTCAATTTTTTCTTCTATGTTCTTACATGTTTTGCGTATAACGAGTCCACAATACCTTGACCAAGAAATAAAATACATAAAAAATATAGGAAACGATCTCTGCTACCCTCCTCATATAATTGATTTATGTTATCAAAAAGCTCACAAAAAGTTTTAGTGTTGCAAGTGATGAAAGAGAAACCCTAAAAATGTACTTAGCTTTCCCTACTTCGTGGATTTGAAACTATAAAATCAATGTTTAAATCGTTTAATGTAAATGTAGTGTTCTCTTATAACAATATCATTAAAGGAATGCTAATTGAGAATAGTCCCGTAACAAATAACAACATCATTTACAAAACTCCTTGTAAGGATTGCCCATCTTTTTACGTCGGTCTGTCAAGTAAAAATTTATGCGTACGTATTAAGCAGCATATATATTCAGTTAGAACAGCCCAGACTTCAAATGCACTGTTTATCCATCTGAGCGAAACATCTCATTGTATAAATTGGGGCGATACCTCTGTAATTGCTAGGTCTAGTGAATATGTTTCAAGAAATTTACTGGAATCAGCAATTATACAAATCACTAATAAAAACAACCTAAATCTTAGTCTGAGATTGTACCATTTGGACCCATATATTTGTAAAATGTTTATGAAGGACCTTAAAATAAATGAACTACTAATTAATTAGTACGACATGTATATAGTTATTATCTCTCTCTCTTTCTTGCTCGCTATATTTATACACTATTTTCGTCTTTTCACTAATTTTTTAGAACATTTTTGTAAATTTCATGGAGACCATTTTACCAGTATTTTCACAGTGATTATCAACATTAAAGTGTTTCCATGATAGAAAATCGAACCTAAAATCTAGCGCCATAAGCCCCTAAGAGCAAAAGGAAGGAAAGGAAACCTCACAGCCAGGTAAGAGTATCTTTATCACATTTAGGTATTTATTGTTAGGAAAACAACCAATTGTGATTGCCACATTTTTAAGCTAGCGCCTCAGTGGCGTGGTTGGTATAGTGTTGGCGTCCCACCTTGGTGGTCGCGAGTTCGATTCTCGGCCATTCCATTGAGGAGTGAGAGATATGTATTTCTGGTGATAGAAGTTCTCTCTCGACGTGGTTCGGAAGTCACGTAAAGCCGTTGGTCCCATTGCTGAATAACCACTGGTTCCATGCAACGTAAAAACACCATGCAAACAAACAAACATTTTTAAGCCAGGAATTGGAAGCATAGAATTACATGCATACTGAATTTAGCTACGAGATTGACCACTAACCATTAGTTTTGTGCTATGCATGAACAAGGTAGCTAAGAAAAGTGTTATAATTACCTAGGAAGCAGTGCCAGGTTTTCTTTGCAAAAGAGATAAATTGTGAATATCTTGTGTCGAAGGACATTGTTTTAGCTAGTGTGACCAGTTGGCAATGAGCATCTGCCTCTCGCTTGCAGAGAATTTATTTTCATTCCACCTTTGTGGAATTTAACTGTGTTATTTCGTCCTAGGGACGCTATTTCCAGGGTTAGCGCCTGTGTTACTCCTTAGGAATTTCCCGTTCGTACCCTCACATTCTCCATTCCTCCAAAATAGCAAACAATCCTGCCTCAGAGGAAATTAAGGGTTTTACTGAAGCAGTGAAGGCTGTGGGTCTAAGAGGCAAAGAATTAGCTACTTGGGTAGCTGAAGAGTGGGAAAAGGCAAGCCTAGAAAGAGAAAGAGAAAGAGTAGAAACGGAGAAAGAAAGAGAATTCCGGGAGAAAAGAGACGCAGCAGAAAGAGAATTCCAGAAGAAAAGAGAAGCAGCAGAAAGAGAATTCCAGGAGAAAAGAGAGCTGCGAAGCATGCAGAAAGGGAGAAAGGAAGAGAAGAAAGGGAGAAGGAGCAAGTATTCCAGGAGAGAAGGGAAGCAGAAGAAAGGGCTCACCCACTGGGTGTGGCCAACACTGACATGCAACCCTCTACATCCAGGTCATCACACTCCACCCTTAGTAGCATGGGCACCCTCATCTTACCGTGGAATGAATCCAACCCGGAGGCCTGTCTTGATCAGATAGAAAAGGTCCTGGATTACTTCCAACCTCCTCCTGCCAAAGTAGCCCACATCTTGGGGAAGCACCTCGAAGGTAAGGCTTTGAAATTACCCCCGACAGATGGAGTCTGGGCAATCATGGTCAGAATAGGTAACGAAGAAGACGCTGCCCTCCAGAGGTGGACAAGGGCATCCAACGTTGTGTCTACAGATGAGATCTTCAAACATTTCCAGTTGAAGGATTTCTTATTGTATGCCCCGACTGAACTTGCCACTTACTTAGTTGACAAAAATCCAAGGACAATTGTGGAGTGTTGTAAGTAGGAGGATACCTGGGACACCCACTACCCACTACAAAGTTCCCTAAATAAGAAAATCTGCCCTGTTGCGCCCTCTCTTGCCAACTCCCAGATAACGCAGCATAAAAATAATCAGCCACGTAAGTCCATATGCAGGCATTGTAATAAACCTGGGCATTCTTCAGAGCAGTGCCTTGCTAAACCAGATCCTCCTCAGTCGGCTCCCGCTCCCCACTTAGAATGGACATCACCAAAACAACAAGAGTAACAGCCACTGGCAGCGGAACAACTGGCCACGGCTTGATTATTGCAGGAGCTTTTGTGACTCATGCAAAGTGCATGGGCACACTTCTTCATTGCCCCAAAAGGGCCGCTGCTCCTGCAATTGCCATTAACCCTAGGCCCCCCAGCTCAGGGCACCATATTTGTTGCACCTCCCAGAGCCCACTAGACAACACACCTGGTCCGAGCATTTGATGACTGGTGCACAGCTCTCGGTAATTAAGGAAGATAAAGTTCCTCCTGGAAGGAGTTTTGAGAGGCATAATGTAATTGCTATCGAGAGCCTCAATCATATTAAAATGCTCCTTCCCACCGTTCGGATGATGATCACACGGCCTCATTGTCTGGACATGCTCTTGCACTGCCAGCGCCACTTGAAGGCCTCAGGTCGTGCCTCGCTCCACCCTTTATGGGAATGGCATCAGTGCCAGTACCCAGGCAAGACTCGAGTCTTCCTCTCGAAGCTCCCTGTCCAGGCTACTTCTCAACCGCCAGAATCTGCGGAAGGTCAATTCCACTCGGAATTCCCCAGGACATACCTGACCATAGTGGAAGCTCCACCAACACTGCTGCCTTGCAATCTACCACGGAGTCGGTCACCCCAAGTTGGGAGCCCGTAATAACCTCGTCCCCTTCCCCTCCTTCAGCAGCTAACCAGCCAGAGAGTAAGGACTCTGCCGACCCTCTGTTGACCGAAGAACTTCCAGGACCGAGTCAAGCAGCAGTAGGCACGGGGGCAAATGCAGTTGTTCCGACTGTCGCCGCAGTCGGGGCCTATGCTATCACAGCACCTTCAATGGACTTATGTCTTTCGAGTCCCCCACAGCATCGTCTAACTGACCTCAGAGAGGTCGAAGGAAGAGAGGTAGAGGACGCCGCGGATTCCAGCAACCTTGAGGAGCCCATAGGCTTTCTCTGCACTAGTGCCCTGGCACAGTGCCATATTTCCTTTTAGAGAATTCCGGCTCTTCTCCATCCAGAGGAGAGTGCCCAATTCTACTACTTCAACTTCCCCCTTCTTCCTCTTATGTGACTGTTCTTATTGTATGCTCTGCTTAGGCAGCGCCCATTTGCCAGCAGATGTGGCATTGAGAATTTGATAAGTCATTAAGAATTATTATAATGGCATTCACGAGCTTCTAGCGATGTCCTTTAAGAAGTCCCCATACTTTCCATACCAAGTGCCACCTCTGGCATCATATTAATTAAAGGGGTATTAATACACAAATATGATAAGCCAGAAAATATATTTAACTTGGCCTACTATGGCGATATTATTAAAGCATTGCTTCATTTATCTTTCTTTTTGCATTAATCATGTATTTAGTTGTGCACTCCGTCATTCCCAGTATTTTATCAGTTATGTTTGCTTATTATCGACCAAGAGTCAATATTTAGTTTTATCTTTATTTTTATTGTTTATCTCTGCCCGCCTGGCATCGGGCTCGATTTATATAACGTATCCGCAGGTCTCCTAACACACCTGTCGCCACGCGTTTAAAATGCCCCCTCTAGCTGCTCCATTATTGCCATTCAATCATGCTGCTGTAGCCTTCGTAACTGAGATTAGCCCAGAGCCTCTCCGATCGCTATCTAAATCCTGACTACTGCTATCACTCATTCTGTGTCAGAGATAACCTACTCACCTTGACGATAAATAACGAAGGGTGAAAGAAACAATGGAGCAATCGTAATGATTTCTTAAAACAAATAGCAACTAACACTCCCTAACCTAAATAAAAAAATCAAAACGGAAACATTTTATAAGAACCTAAAGTCACTCCTCCAAGAACGTCAACAGACCCAATCCTGAGACACGGTCGCCAATGTATTGGGGTCTTGATTCGAGACAAGCAGGTTCAAAATAAAAACAAGAGACTGGGCTGGAATGACTGACGAAAGGCGAGACTAATCAAGGTGGAGGACTGAACAAAACACTCAATTGCCTTAATATTAATTCATTTACAAGTGAGACCAGGTTTTGGATGACGAAAAACACACTAAATTATTACCAAAAATCACAATATTTAAAACTAATAAATGAATCAATAGGCAAACACTCTGCGCGAAATTATACCACCATACTCATATACGAACCACACACTGAACTACATCTGAAAAAAGCATTACAAAAATCATAACACCAAAGCCATACACTTGCTCGACACCAAAGTAATGTAAACATTAATAATGAAATATTGTTACCTAGAGCCATGCACTGCTTGATATAAAAATAATTTAATAATCATATTTAACACCAAAATTAGGCAAAAATATAAAACAGCATAAACAGTAACAATTATGACGTATATAAGCAGCATAAAAACTTATGATCTGTAGTATAAATAACAGATGCATAACACCAATGTAGCATAAAAAAAAAAACACAAGACAAACCAGGCCGATACTGAAGAATCTATCACATACACAGAGTGAGATCCTCATCCTCCCGAGGAAGTAACTAGGTACCACAGACCTGTCCATACTGCCCCCACTGAAGAAGCCATTACATACATAGAGGTCCTCATCCTCATGTCGAATTCAGACGGACATGTCCTCATCCTCCCGTCGAAGTCAAACAGGTATCACAGACCCATCTATCAAATTAACTTCCAGCTGTTCCAGTACTGCAAAAACCTTTGTGACAGATAGTTGCCCTGAACCTCCCAGATCGCCATCCAAAATCTGACTACTGCTGTCACTCACCTTGACGATAAACACTGGAAGGTGGGAGAAACTATTGAACAATCGAAAAGATTGTTTCAAACAAATAAAGACTACAGTTACATCTCCCAACCCTACACAATATTTGTTCGCAAAACATAAGACAAAAAATTAAGTACAACCTCAAGTCACTCCTCCTAGATCATCAACAAATCCGAAACGGACCCACCCTAAAGAGCGGTCGCCAATGTAATAGTCTCGTAATTAAGAGACCTGCAGGTTCAAAATAAAAGCAAGAAAATAGGCTGAAGTGACTGACGAAAGGGGAGACAAATCAAGGAGGAGGAATGCGCACAACACTCAAAATGCCTTAATATTTATCTATTTACAAAAATCATTCACAATTTACAATATTTACAAGTGAGACTAGGTTTTGGGTGGCGAAAACACGATGATTAATTACCAAAAATAACACTATCTAAAACCAGTAAGTGAATCAGTAGACAAATCCATCACACTAAATCACACCACCACACATACATACGAGCCATACACTGCTCAACACCATAATAAACAATGTTACAAAAATCATAATGACACTAGAGCCATACTCTTGCTGAACACCAAAGCAATGTAAATAATCATAAAATATTGTTACTTCGAATCCATAAACGGCTCGACACCTTTGTGTTTCTTTAATAGACTATGGTTTCAGATGTCATAGTATAAAAAAAAAATTTATTTTCAAGATTCTAAGATTGCTAGGGTGGGGCCACGAAAAGAAAACAGATCTCCCAGGTCTATTTGTCCTTTTTAATCTCAGCCTCGAGGTTAATATATTGTTTATGACTTTACCCAAGATCTGTCATTTACTGTACTTCGTTGTCTAAAGAAACAAAGAGTAAATTTTGGTTGTCCTTAATGATTTTCCTTCTTTTGTGTTCTTTCGAAATAATAATAACTGATCTTGTAATAATGCCATAATTTCAAGCCATTTGATTATCATCAATATTGGATTTTATCAGTAATTTATATATGTATATATGTGTACTGATAATACCTTATCGGTCTATATGCACACACACAAACAAACGCGCGCAAAGGTTACTCAAGGTCGCATTTAGAAGAAATAAAAACAAAATCCGGGATAAATATGGAGCGAACACTCAATCTGTGTTTAATCCGCGTTTGCCGCTGAGGTTTTATGGGCAAAATGACCAAAATGTTCTGAACTGCGAACGATATATAAGTAACGGCACGGAAGAGGATGTAGTTCAACATATCAGACTTTTGGGTAGATAAGGAGTTCTGGAAGGGGTTCTTTGAGATTTATAAGTCACAGCAATGTCTGACGAATATAAAAAGTGAAGAATATTCTGACAAACACAAAAGAAATACAGTTTACCGGCCGCTAATTGAGAAACTTAAAGAAAAGTCCGGATGCAACGAAAGAGATGGTGAACAAGAAGATATATATATATATATATATACTATATATATATTATATATATCATATATATATATATACAATATATATATATATATATATATCATATATATATATTATATATATATTATATATATCTTCTTGTTCACCATCTCTTTCGTTGCATCCGGACTTTTCTTTCTTATCTAAGTCTGATGGCTCCTGAAACCGGTTGCTTATTCTAACTACGACTAACTAAGAGACCTATCAAACCTAATCAGATACAAAAAAAGCGGGTAT
>NC_061100.1:61454293-61461793 GCF_015104395.2 Macrobrachium nipponense
TTTTCAATGGTTAAAACAAGGGGAAAATTTGCCTGGGCGGGTCCAACGTTCCATTTTGCGCTCATACTTATTCTCTGCATCCTAAGCTACACGATTTACGTTCGCGATGAATAAAAAAAAGAAAAAAATCCCCAAGCACGAGTCCTTCGCCAGCAAAGTAGAGTTGAGTATCCTTCGGGTCGTAATTGTCGGAAGTATGTCCCTTTTTGTAGTCGAATTCCGACAGCCGCTGGAGCGTTCCGCATTAAAACGAGATTAACGACGAGATACGTGTCGGTCGTCAAGAAGAAGTCCATGAATTCCTTTCACATTGTAGGCGTTGTTTACTCGACTGTAGTCGTCCGCTGCGGACGAAACGATTTTTTGTTTTTGAAGTTGCGATGTGAAACTCTCGTACTGCAGGATACTGTAACCAGGTTCCATTAATCAGCCTGCAAGTGAAATTATACTTGTCACAAGGGCAAAGTAAATTCAAACGACATCCAAATACAGGGGAGGGGAGAGAGCCATTTAGACCAGACTTAACCCACATGAATTCGCTGATATTTCGGAATTCAAAAGTCCGCTGTACAAACTTTTTATCCATGGCATTAACAATGAGTGAACCTATCCAGGTCTATGATGACTTGTAAAAATATCCATAATTATAAAAAATAAATAGATATCATTACGAATCTCAAAGAAAATTCGATATTACTGGTAGTAAGTTACTAGACAAAGAAGTGGAAAAACGGAGCTATTTGTAGATTGCCAGGCAACATAAGAGTCAAAGATAGATTAATCATGATTCTATGTGCCCTAACAAAAGTTTTCATATTCAATTTCTCGTGCACATCTTCTGAGGTTAACTATTAAAACATTATTATAGGTAGGAGATGCAACGAAAAAAACCCACTATGTAACTAATTTCTAAATAAACTTTGGGTTTTTCAAGAAAATGTGACATTTTCCCATGAATGTTTACTTGGATTGTAATAAGCTAATGTTGCAAGTAAATAATCCATATCCATATCGTGATACTTCTAAATGTCTATGAGGTTCAGAAAAAATTAATTCATTTTGATGTTATAGAAATTCTATTTCCTTATTTTGTTTATTAATTTTAAAATGATTGCAAGTCCTTAACTAATTGCATTACACACACGGATAAGAATATGTTATGTGGCCTGTCATGTGACCTATGAACCACATGTGAAGTTCATGAACTAAGCATTCCTTTCTCCAGTCAATCTGCTTTTGCAAGCAGAGACGACACACAGATGAAGCCTGTGTAAGCAGATTATTGAGGTTAAAAGGAACAAATGCTGATACGGCAATGATGACGTCGTCACTTGGCAGGAGATTGCTCTCAGCCAGCTAAGAGTTACGTTACTTGCTGTAAGAGATACGACTTTAGTATTTTCAAATGATATTTTAGTGTTTTAATTCTCCACCCGCATGAGAAGAATGTCTGAAAAAAAAAAAACAACAGTACCAAAATTGAACAATATATTAGTTTCATGTTGGCATTATGTTAAATAAATATTCCTTATTCAAACTATATGAAAAAGGTTTCCATACAAATTCTATATATATTATTAGCCCTGTATAAGATTCATATAGGATTATTCCATAGATAACATTTTCACTTCTAGACTTTCCTGACTTTAAAATAATCTCTTTTATTTTTATTTTTATTTATTTTATTTATTATTAGTTTATTTATTTATTTATTTTTTTTTTTTCATTGACTACGAATATAAATCACCGGGACAGACAATATGTCAGTAGGTTTTTGGATATGTGTTTGAACTTTTAGCTTATTTGTCATTACTAAAGCGTTAAGTTAGAGTTCAAATCTTTACGCATATATATTTGGATATTTAATGGCTACGTTTTGCTTATTGATATTATCGTGATTCCTTTTTTATTATAATTTGTAACCCTTCCGACTTCTTACGGAGTGTATTATATTGACTCCACTTGTATCCATATTTATTTTATTTTTTTATATATTTATATTTGGTATTTATATATTTTTTTTATTTTTTTATATATATTTGATAAATTAATGGTGTTGGCTTGAATATGTGGGAAAAGTGTTCTAGCGACGTACCGATAAGGCTACTTGCGGCATCAATTCTATAGATACAAGAATATATATGATAAAGGTATTTAAAACCGCTAGAACCGCTATAAATCCAGTTCGGAATCCAACATCACGAGTTGTAACTCGTAAGACATTGACACTTCCTATTTAATTATCCGTTATTCTACCAAACCGATTGACTCTGGGTGATAAAATATATTACTGGTTTTCTTAATGGATAGGAATTCACACAACGTGTTAAGGAGATTATTATTGATTTACACACCCGAGTCAGATTATCATGTGTTGAATTCCATGTTTACTGATTTAGCACTCATAAATATTCCTAACGCACTCAATTGCGGTGTTTGTTTTAGTGCTATTAATTCTATATAACGTGTCAAGGAACTATTAACACTAAGAAGTGTATTCCCTCTGTCAGACTCGTAATTCTGTAAATAATTCTACGTATATTCTTTCAGGATTGATTTGCACAGGATAGGCTCCTAAACTGACAGGTGTCTTAGTGTCCCTCCCTTGTTTTCATGACACATGTTACAATTAGTTATGTGTCCTTTTTATATCTGTAAGCATTGTAGGCCAGTAAAATAGTGATTTGGCTTTCTGTGACATACTATGGAAACCCTGGATGACGGAATGCAACCTCAGTTTATGACGATTGGTATGAGAGAGATTATTATTACTACCTGGTCGTTAGTCATCTGCTGTGTTCTTCGGGGTTTCCTCGTCACGGACCTTACATATAATATCTACATTTGATTACATTATTCTGATACACCCCATAACCTTAAGTATACTTTTGCTTTAGGGTTTCTGCTCGAAGTGAGTATTGTTTTTTTAGCTTAGCCGCTGACCCTGTTTCCGTTTCGAAGTGTTTATTGTTTGGGTTGTTTATTGCTGCTGACTCTGTTTCCGTTCGAAGTGTTTATTGTTTGGGTTATGTCTGTGACGCTTGCTTTGTTCAGTTTGTAACAGTTCTGCGCTCCTCCGACCCATGATATTCAATGCTCGTGATCTCTTGGGTTAAGGAACTTTTTCTTGTTTAGATACGGTTTAAACAATAGGTACGGATGTTTCTATATCTTTTAGTCTAATTAATGGTTCTTGCAGTATGATGCGGGATTGCGGGATAATGCGTCAGCTATGATAATTGCTTTCCAGGTAGATATCTTATCTTGGCTCCAAAGACCTGAATGATCATTTGTCACCGAGTTCCTTTTGGACTGTGATTAAAAGCCTTTGAAAAACTCGGTAAAGGACTCATGTTCAGTAAGGACTTTATCAGGATAGCCATAGATTATGAACTTAAAATGTACTAGTGTTAAAGATACCTAGCCTTCCTTGCCTATTACTGCATATTTACTTTCAGAGGGCTTTAGTTTACGTGAATAAAAAGCTATAGGAAGAACTGTTTATCATATTACTGAAGTAGTATCCCTCTTACCCCTTGGTCTGAGGCGTCTGTTGCATAAAAAAAAAAAATTCCTTATTTAAATCAGGGATTTTTTAAATTTTTTTTGTTAGGTAAGCTGCATTTTCCGCTTTTAAGATATCGAAACGCCTGTTGATGCTTTTCAGACCATAATAAATCTACGTTCTTCTTCGTAAGATCTGTTAAAGGAGCTGTCATGATTGAAGAGTTACATATTTACATACGATTGTAATACCCACTAAAGCGCGAAAGTGCTGTATCCCCCTTTTACGTTAATAAGTAACGTACCGGAAAGTTATGAATAGCCGACACCTTACCATGGAACTACTTTTAAGACCTTGACCAGACACATAAAACCTAGATAAACATGTTCGGTTTTTTTAAAAAACTCACATTTAGATATTTTTACTCTGAGATTATTTGTCTTTGTCTCTGTAGCACTAGCTCTACTTTATGTGAATGTACTTCTAAGTATTAGAAAAGATTACAAGATCATCCATATAGGCATGTAGGTTATCCCCTAAAAGTCTCCAAACACTATATTGTAATTGGGGCGCAACGTAAGCCGGAGGCATACGTAAAAATTGATAATGTCCCTGAGTGTGCTGAAAAAAAACGGTGTATTGAGGTACAATCACTTAGGTAATGGTATCAGGTAAAAGCTTTTAAGTAAGTCCAAGTTGGTGAAAAAAAAATTTATTTATTCTAACCTAACAGAGATAAGATGTCGTCGGTACATCGCACTGGAAATTATCGGGAGTCGTTTCCTTGTTTAAGCGACAGTAATCTGCGCAGATACGCCAAGTCCGATCTTTTATGGCATGACGTTTTGAGGGTTTAAAATATATGGGCTATTTGATTTCCTAATGACTCCTATTACTAACATTTTTCAACTTCGTCATTTATCTCTATTTTAAAATTTCATTGAGAATCTATACGAAGGTACGTAAATAGCTTTATGTTTGTCCTTAGACCGTATTTTGTGTTAAATTACATCCGTTTTTTCCAGAGATCACTCGCCAGTGGAGAAACTTCCTGGTATTCAGGTAAAGATAAAAAAAATTTCTGCTGAATCACTCTGCTTGAATGACTTTACGGATATTACTTTAGATAGATTATCAGAGAAATTCATCCACGACTGGTTGGCGTGATTAAAAATCAGCAACAATAAAAAATGCGATATTTATAACTTCTGTATCCACGATATGTATACTTTTAGGGCTTTGTTCGCGGAAATCGTTATATTTCAGAGTGTCGGAAGGATTAAAATTAATTTCATTTCCCAGCAAAGTCTTTTTACACGCACTAAGACATTCGAGGGTGCATGCTTCTCGAGATTTTGCGTGCAAAGTACGACTGCGGTTGTGGGAGAATTCTGTTGGGTCATTTGAAACAATGTTACGATTTATGAGACAATGTTACGATTTATGAGACAAATGTATAGTTCCTTTATATAAGTTATTATTTGATTAACTGTCTCATTTTTGTTCAAACGGATTTTACTATGTTTGAAGGTTTATAGGATTTTCCTTTGATAAACCACGCCTTATTTTGCAGGATGTAAGATAATATTTTTTGTATACCCCTAGATGAATCTTACAATTACACTAGATACAGATCAATGTTTTTTATAACTATAGAGGTATCTGTAAGCGCTCGCTTATCCGGACTTCTCATTAGGGAAGTTCGAACAACAGACTGTGAGTCCGTAAATACAAGATATTGCGTACTAAAGAAATAAAACAAGATATATTCTACTTTTTACGCGCGTACAGTTGGGCTTAATCCACCAGTATTTATTATAACTTAATGTATTAAAATTAAAACGAAAACCTGCTCTGATTACTTATACGGTCGTGTGTTTCATGAAAAATCCTTTTTAATTCAAAAAGATATTGGTATGAACCAACATCGCTTTCCCCACTCTGCTAGAGTCGCTTATTGTGTGGAATTTGCTATGTTTTGAACACTTCGGCAGTTTTTGACTAACCTTGACCGCTTGACTAGGTGACACAGTCACCGGGTTTGCTTGTTAGATTCTGAACGGGCTACTGTTTCTATTTCTTTTTGTAATAATTAGGATCCTTCTCTTTATTACCATCGACAACGTATTGTGTGTTTTTAGCATTATGTGTGGTTACGTATAAAAGAAAAAGCAATGAATGACGAACTATTAGGAAACTGAGCGATTACTAATAAGACAAGTTATCTTCTACTGTATTCAATATTAACTGTTTGTACTTCATTCTTGCTAAAATTTGAAATAGTGAGGGATCCTGGTCAGCGCATTTAGCCTGATGAAAGTTTTTTACAGACATGTTATTCCTTGCAATCCAGCCATATTTTTAAAGTTAAGTTGAGTCATTGAGGTTCGATATTTTATATAACTCAAAAAACTCAAGGCTAAAACTGCGATCGGGACTTGCAAAGAGCATTTATTGTCATGACCCGAAATAGTGTTACCTCTAATTTATCTAGATTTGTACGGGTGTTGCCACTTGTTTTTGTGTGTTTCTAATCACTACGGTGCTTAACGACCCTATCCATGCATCTGTATAAATACAGACGTCCACTGCGTAAACGCATATTCACTGTTTAATATGATTTGTTACGTAAGGGATTAATAATCACCCAAAATGATAAAATTAAACAATAGTAGTATGATTATGATATTTCAGTAGAACTTCTGGAAACAGACACTGAAAAGATAAAAACTCGCAGTAGCGAAATCTCAATGATGTAGATTAATTTCTGTAAAAAAGTAAGATTAAGAATGTCTCGTAACTTCAGCCACAGGAATAACGAAATTCGACCTGCAAAGGAAACACTCAAAGTTACTCCAAATGAATAAAAAATTGTACTTAGCTTGCTTTTGTGGGAAGTCACGGTGTTCGATAACGACACACGGCCTGGTCCTCCTTCTCTATTTAGCGGATTGACCTGGTTTGGCTTCAGTTTCCCCCGTGCGCGTTGTTTCGATGATTCGAGCCTTGAAAATCCGATGCTGCAGACGCGTTCGGTTTGTTTCTTGCAGTGCCGAAACGCTCACTAACGATGTTTTCTTGAATGATTCTAATGAGAGACGAAGCTTCCGTTGCCGTAGGAAAAGGACACGTCGGTTTGTTTCTTGAAGTTATTCACTAACGAGATACTAAGATAACTAGTTGCTTGACGAATCTTGTTGTTTTCTGAAGTCGCTCACTAATGATGATACTAGGTTGCTTGAAGAATCTGCTGCTTTCGTCGTCGTTGACTTCATGATTTATTATTCTGTTTTTTCTTCGTAGGACGTTGTAGAGTTTCTTCTGGTCCGCTGGCCACCAATTATTAGGGCTTGTGCCTTGTATGATAAGGCGCCCTATGAGGTAATGTTAGACTAGCGATAATCTATACGCTAAGTCGGTTGTATTGCACTTCCATCTTCAATGGAGTGTCTGGGGTTTTGTAGATCACTTACGAAGTCGGTATTATCTTTACGACGATGTGTTGAACTCATGGTTCGGTGAGGTTCTTGTAGAAAAACACAAGTATAAAAACAAATAGTATATTCTTCTGAAGTTTTACATGATGAAGATCAGGTATGATCGTACAAGTCATTCTATGACGATAGCTTGATCGCTTCTGCCAATGATGATGGCTAATCCTATTCCTCTACATGATAAAGCTTAGGTAAAGAGGTACAGGTCTTCTAATGACGATCACTAACACTGTTCTGCTGTTCTACCATCTCTGTTACAAGTTATGAAGGAACAGACAGTAGTTCGAACATATGAAACATACATACAATGACATAGTTTCATACGAACACACAATCGAATGAGACACGCTACAGATCACGTAGGCCGTTTTGAATAATAGGTCGGGGTAGTTGTCTCAAGCAGGGAGCTTGGACTAATGTTTATAAAACAATTGAATGACTACAGGTGACGGCATGTTATCTTAGCCTACATACTATTGTATACGTCATCTTTAGCGTCTC
>NC_061100.1:61479293-61489293 GCF_015104395.2 Macrobrachium nipponense
AGGGTGTCATACAGGCTGAATAAAGGTAAAGGCCAGTCAACACACGGCAATGAGATGCTCGTATACAAATACGGCAAAGTTATTCATCACGGGGGCATGAAATACGGCCTTACGGACGTTGGAGTACAATACCAGACACCAGACTGAAATGAAATATGCCTATATGTAAAAATACGGCAAAAGTATTTGTCACGAGGGTGAGGAAAAATAATCTCAGCCTCACGAAATATTACAAAATAAAAACAGCCAACTAGTAATGCGAAGCACATATAAGATGCTACAGAGTTAAAACACCAATCAGTTCAGCAGACTGTAATTAAATGTGCATATAACAATGCTGCGGAAAAAAATATGAAGCAGTCGATCAGACAGTAATGGAATTCGCAAAGGCGAATGTATCGGTTACGTGACTATAAAAATAAGCAATCTCTCACTGTTATGAGGTAGGCAAAAATAAATCTATGCAGAATTGTCCATCTCAAGATATATAAATAATACACATGGTAATAGCCGTTCCCCACTATTCATGGAGAACACATGCATGCAATAATGTGAGTATGATTTGTAATATTAAAAATATGGTGTTACAAAGACACAAATATCATTAACTTCTGTGGTTCTTTATAGGGAACGAATACTTGCTCACAATTATACCAGTGTATTCCTTTGTAATATGAATAATATATGATAGGAATACCTAACGGGCCCCTTAAGAAAATACACAATTGATTGCACTCTCTCCCTTTCCTTATTCTTATTACCTAGCTCCTTTTCGTAGGAAAGAGACCCGTCACATGAAGAAACGGTGAGACGAGTAGGGAAAGGGTTAATGGCCGCGACCCCAAACAACAGCTGGTCAGGGGAGTGCGTATGTGCGTGTGTGTGTCTACCTCACGTGTATAAAATGTTATTGTCTGTTTTATTAGCTCACATTACAATAAAAAAAGATTTCCTTTATTCAGTGACTTACACAAGATTATTTCCTATGCTGGTACCTAGTTGTGTTAGAACAACACTTGTTACGAGAAAGGGAAAGGGAAGTTGTGAATGAATGAATGAATGGGACATTCAAGGTACTGGGGATTTCTGCCTATTACCTCCTAAGATGGAACTCTTCCCGGGCCTAGCTTTGACGTGTTGTTGCCTGCTTTGCCTATAGCCCTAATTTCATGCTGCGTGAGGCAGAAAATTTGCAAGAGAGAGATGACCCGCTCTGTGAACATTAAACCTGCAAATTTCGTATTTGGTCGCTAAGATAAAACCCAACTCAGAGCGGTCGTACTCCTAACTAATGCAATTTCTTATGACACAGGATTTTTAGCAATGTATTTCATTTGCAAAGGAACCTGGCACTGTTCCTTGTTAATTATAGTACTTTTCCAGCTACCTTACTTTATGCATTGCACAGAAAACTAATGGTTAGTATCAAAATTTATCTCTCATGAAGCTAAATTTGGCATGCATGCAGTTCTAAGCTTTCCTACTTCTAGCTGAAAAAAATGGCAGTCACAATTTGGTTTTAACCCTAACAGTAAATACCTAGACTTGAAAAAGTGCTCTTACCTTGTGGTGGGGTTTCTCTTTCTTCCTTTTGCTCATATGGGATTATGGTGCTGGGGTGTCAGGTTCGTTTTTCTCTCATGCAATCAACTCTAGCATTGTTAATTTATTAAGAAAATGCTGGTAAAAAATTGCCACTTTGCTGGATTTAACCCTGGATAGGTTTCACTACATTGGTACCCCGTTAAAGGTGTGTGCGGGTCGAGCTCGACCCGGGCGCCTAGAAAAATTTCTTAAAATTCTATTATTAGACAAATACTGTACATTTTAATTTCTAAAATCAATTTCAGCATTCACAAACACTACTGAAAAAATTAATAATACTCATCTACAAATAAAATATTTATTACAAATATATTAAAAAAAGTAAATACAAAAAATAATTTACAGAAATATTTGCAAAATATACAAAATAACCTATATACACACAAAAATTGAAGGAATCCTTCCTAAATCTACTATTTACAATATGTAACTGCCAGAGAAGGTATCGGGCCCATTGAGGTCAAAATCTGAAAAGAGAAAAAATGTTAAGTTTTTGGCCCTAAAAATTTTTCAAAATTTCACAATTTTTTTGGTACCTAATGAAATAGGAAGTGGCTAATTTTTTTTATAGAATAACCTCATATTATCCTGGAATGGAATTAGGTAAAAAAAATCTGCACTAAGATGTAATTTGCTGTTATATCAGGGGCCAATTCTAAAGGTAATTTTTTGACCTACTTTCACCATGAAAATTTCTTATAAAAATCGTTGCAACTATTATAAGATATGATATTTATGCATAAAAATCTACCAGAATACCACAGATTCTATAGAGAACAAGAATATATAGAGATATGGCAACTTACCTTTTGCATATGCCAACAAAATGGTTGCAGTCGACACCTACTCCGATGGCCACATCTACCACCTGAAATGGAGGAATGGAATGTAAATTTCAATGTGTTATTTACTTATCTAATTATGTGTGGATTTGCATAAAATTATTATGGTGGCTTACTGGATGTTTGAACATTATTTTGACCCAAAAATTTAATCCAATGTAAAGGTTATTTGTTGATTTACTAGTTTTAAAGGAAAATTTCTGATAAAAATCATTGTAATTATTATAAAATATGATATTTATGCAAGGAAATCTACCAGAATATCACAAATTCTATAAAAAATATATAGCGATATGGCAACTTGCCTTTTAGGTATGTTCGCAAAATGGACCCCGACCACGCCAAGTGCGACGGCCAAATTTGCTACCTGAAATGGAGGGAAGGTATGTCAGTTTCAAGGTGTTATTTAGTTATCTAATTATACATGGATTTGCATGAAACTTTTATGGTGGCTTGCTGGATGTTTGAACATTATTTTGCAACTATAAAAAAACATGACCAAAAGAAATTCTTAGAAAAGGGAATAATTTAGAAAATTTGGAAGTAATTTCGACAAACATAAAAAATTATTGCAATATTTTAGGTAAAAAATGGATAATATATATTTTGTAAAGATTAAAATTATAGTATTTATGCAAAAAAGTAGTAAAAAAAAAAGTTTCATGGTGTAACTTATCTATATAGTAGAGACGCACCATGGACACAAGACAATTTGATGCTGTACGCAGATGAGTCTGTTGCACTGCAAACATGCCATGTTTGTCTTGTGGTCTTCCCTAGATGGGAAGCTTTGGCAGTGAACACGCTTAGGCAGCTTGACGTGGCCAATGGCAGGAGGCGGTCTATGTTCAATCTCTGTCAGCCTGAGTGTATCCGCCATCAGCACACGGAGGGGCTTCGACAAGTTGGTCAATGTGTATTATCAATGTATTACAGGGGAGCACAAAATTCAAGGGCGACCTCCTTCAGGAAGCTTCACCTTCTCAAACTCTTTGACAATGGCAGGGAAGAACAGAGAATATAAGAATTCACCATAATTATATTCACTAATCCCAATTAGACAAGGCCAGCAATCCGTGTCTTATGAACAACATCTGATAGAATGGCGTCTTATACCCCCAATTTGTTGGCCTTTTTAGAACATCTAAATGTCTGTCTTCCTTCTCTTGATCTCAGACGGATTATGATGCAGGGAACTCAACAGCATCACCTTTTTAGTCCTGCTGACTTTGCTTGACAACTGAAGAGTTCAAAAATTGTGTTTCGTAATTGAACATGGCCACTGAGTCCCTTGACAAGGAAAAGCAACCTTCCTCAGAAAGTTCCTTAGGAATATAAGGTTTCTGCCAAATGGGGTCACACAAAATAACATTGCCAATCGTCCATTGAGTTGGCCAAGGCAAGAGTGGTAACTGGTAGTGGGAAGAAGTTAATCCATTCGTCACTGTCTTTGTCCCTTCGGCAAAAAAAGGTTGCACAAGCTCCTTTTGTGAAAACTTCTCCTTAACCATCTGCCCCTCGTCGGCACCCTGACTGTGTCCTTCCCCAAGTAAGCAATATATATAATATATATATATAAATATATAATACATACACACACACACACATATATAATTAATAATAATATATATATATATATAATTATATATATATATATATATTATATTATATAATATATATATATTGCTTAAAAATCACAGTAGATGCCACATCGTCAAGGAGCTTACTAAAGTACAAAATTTGGAAGGAGGTTTTAGTCAAGACACATTAAAAATCAATAACCCTATCAAGAACCAATTCATTAGTTCAGTGGGCTCAGTTTCGTATAATTTATCTAAATGGTGCTTTGTAAAAATTCTTTACCCTCCTTTGGTAGGAAATATTTCTAACGCGCAATTGTTTTAAAAACAACTGGTTGATTTTGTTATAAACAAATTGAAAATAGGTTTAAAATTTGAATTATCGATTTTACTGTTAATATGGTTAGTTTTTGATGTTGGTTCTCTTTTTTTATTACAAAAGTGCCTGTAGAAATTGACTTACTTGAATATTTGGAAGAAGGAATTAGAGCCGTCATTGACATTCCCTTAAGTGCTAGAAAATCTCCATTAGTCCCTCATAAAGGTTATGTATGCAAAGATTTTTAAGTAAATTTTGTTTCAATGGGGAATTTTTTGTTTTTGTACAAAAGTTTTGGCATGGCCATGGGTAAATCCCTTATCCCTCCCTGATCCCTTAGCAATATTTACATGGAATTTTTTTGAGACAAAACTCTTACAACAAGAATTTTGCCCCAAAAAAGTTAATTTGGTTTAGATACGGTGGATGAATATCTTCTGTATTTTGGCCAGTTACGAAAAACCTCAGGAATTCCTTAATAATCTCAATAATTTTAGATCCCTTCTATAAAAATTTAACTGTTAGAGGAAGAAAAAGGAAATTGTAATTTGAATTTTCTTGATGTAACTGTCCAATAGAAAATGATAGAAATTTCCCACCTTTTTCAGTCCTTTCGAAAATCAACTAATATTGCCTCTTTTGTTCATTACTAACTCCAATCACCATCAAAATGTTAAATTCTTCTGTTTTTTTTCTGGGATTTGTTTCCTAAGGGCTTTAAAACGTGTCCCCTGTGAAGCCCGCAATTTGATTGACGCTGAAATTTAAAACGTAATTTATGATATTGCATTGAAACTTAAAAGAATACCCAAGGACTTTTGTAGATGTGGCAATGGAAAACGAGCTAGAAAAAACATTTTATTGCAAACTAATGACAAAACTTTTAGAATTTAGTAAGCATAACATTCTAAAAATTACCTTTATGATGAAAAGGTTTTTAGATATTCCTAAGAATTTTAAAGCTTTTTAAACATAAATGTTGTTTTTCTTTCAGTAATTTAATTAATGTTCAAGAGGTTTAGTAATCAAAAAATTTTCTTCCTAAAGATTCTTTCCAGGCCTGCAATGTATGAAATTCCTTGCAAAAAACAAAATGTGATAAATAAAAATCTATTTTATGGACCAGACCGGCGGAAAGTTCTCTTTCCAGCAGCGTTCTTAAGCAACATCATATTTCTGTGAGAACTGGGCAAAATATCGAAGATGCATTAGTTGTAACATATTGAGAGATTTTAGGACCATCCATATTTAACTGGGGAGTCAAGCAACGAGCCTTAGTCCCGATGTAATGGACACAGTTTAAAAGGAATTATCAATTTGAAATCTTGGTTTATCAAGTCAAATAATAGAAATGTTTCTAAATTTATTTAAGGTCTTGGTTTATTTAAACTTGATGCTTTCAATAATAGGAAAAAAGTTGTAAGATAAATATTTAAGCCCAACAAAAATTAAATATTTATTCCAGTTTTTACATGTTTTTGGACCTGTAAAGATACTTTGTAAAATTTCGGTAGGGAGGTCAGAATCTGTTTAACAAAGTTTTGTGACCGTGTGGATATCCGCATAATCCGGATTGGAATTCCCTTTTAATTTTTACCCTTTTTGATAATTAACCATCTGGGTATTCCTGATACTTGTTTCTACCTGAGGCCTTTCCCTCCAATTCCAATTTGTACTTTTAGTTAGGGAGCTCCTTGACGATGTCTGAATAAAGACAAAAGCGCTTGGAATTCCTGGCCCTTAATCATTTCCCGTGGTATTCGCTTATATATATATATATATATATATATCTATATATATATATATATATATATATATATATATATAATATATATTATATATATTACATACAGATGACATATTTTATATCTTATACGCACATAGAATACCATATTTCAATTTCCTTATTCCTATAGGAACATATTATATAATTAAGACACAATTACTTGAAAATCTAAATGTAAATTTACATCCTGAAGGGACAGCGCCCCTAAATGGAACGAGTAATTCTTTTGATAACTAGCCACCTCATGGTGAAGAGTTTCCGAACGGGGACAAGGCGATCTATCTTCGCACTCTCTGCTCTGGTGGCTGAATTGTGGAACCAAAGAACTCTCATCAGCAGGGCAAAATGATGCTCACTCATGGTACACCTATACAAAGGATTGGCCACTGTGAGGTCCCACTTGTCACTCCTTGTGGTATGATTGTCTGCCCTCACTGCCGACATTATTAGAATTCCAATGAACGCCTTCAGTTCCCTCAGGTCCATTGTCCCTGAGGGCAACATTGCCCTTATGATGATAATTATTCCTCAAAGGGCAAGGCCCTCATTGGAACGCAAAACAATCTCGGCGAGCATGTGGTCAGGCAAAAAGACCGCGAAAATGTCGCTCACTCTTATTGCGCCAGCGGTGGGATGGGTTGGACCCCCAGGTTTAACCCTCAACGTAAACATGTGGGAAAGAGAACGGTTCGGGTCTCTGTGCCAACGGGTCCCATCACAACCCTCAACAACCTCAGGGGGAAATGGACCATGTGGCAACTTAGGGCATCTCCGCCAATGCCCCAGGCATTCACGTGATAAAACACACCATCCTCCCACATATTCCAATAATAAAACAAAACTACTAGCATGAACATTGTTCAATATGCAAGGTTTACCTAATAACTTTGCTTTTTTGCAAAAAAAAAAAAAAAAAAAACAGAAATTGGCACTCGAAGGAAAATGGACCATGTGGCAATATATGGCATCTCAGCCACTCTCAAGGTCATGTACGATGTAGACACACCATCCATCCAGATTTTCCAACACAACATCGACACATAATTATGCACACTGTTCATAGTCGATCACCTACCTGTTAAAGGTGGGTACAGGTCGATCTCGACCCAAGCAATTCTCAGAAAAGGGGGAAGCACTTGAGGCAGACGTAGGCAGCTCTGCACATGACCGTGGCTTGTAGACAAGTGACCGCTTGTAGGTCGATTGCACCCTGATTTGACACAGGCGATGATTTACGGGAAAAAACATTTTTTTTGAAACGCCTCAGGTTGCGCACAACCCGTTGTACCTATCCAGGGTTAAGACTCGATGGCTTGTAACAACGGATTTACTGCAGCTAACTGCGACAAAAGGAGAAGCCCAATTGAATACTTTAAATAGAAGAAAAAAATGTAGGCCGAATGCCAGGTAAAATTCAAAGGAAAATCATAAGGAAACTAAAGGGTTAAATTTACAGAGGATGTATTTACACTCAACTTTAATCTGCTAATTCAAGGTGCCAGTAAGGATTCTCATGACCCTCTAAGGCCAATCTAGTACTGGAACAATTGCTTGGAGCAATGAAACACATGTTCAAGGACGTCTTATAAACACATATGCTATACACATAGACTTCCCCAGAGGACAAAGAATAAATGAATTACTATTCAAATGTTACTCTAATGAGGAGGGGAGGATATGAACACAACCACATTCAAGGGAACAACAGTTTTTAAATCAGAGCATCTTATAGAATAAGGGAGGACAGCTGTCGGGGGATTGAAAGGGGGTAACAATGAACAATCACACAAGCACAGGCTCAGGAAAATAGAATAGATTAAAGTGACTGCCTCCACACTGTACTTTACCTTCTTACCCGGATATTACTTTGTAAAAGCACAGACGAAGGAAGGGACTTCTCCAAAAGCGTCAGGTAAGGGTCCAAGGCTGGCCACGTGGGACACATAGGCACAAGACAAAAGCGGGCAGCCCTGTAGGTGCAGAGTTCTGAACTGGAGGAGAGTTGTGTGAAACTGATCTTGTGCCGACGGGTTTTATTAATTCGATCCCACCCTGAGGCAATTTCTCTCATTTAACTCATGGGTCTTGGGATCCGACTCGCGGTGTACCTACGAAATACGGAAGATCGTGTCAAAGTCAAGACTACCTAAACATTGAAATTTAGTAGTGTCATTTAGGATATTTTCAACTTTCTGTATGTAGTTATTCTTATTGAGTAAAACAACAACTCTATCTTTGTCCAGTCTGGTAATAATAAGGAAACTGTTTAATTTAGGTATTTTCATTCCAAAATTTTCAAATAACAATAATTCTGATTATCAACTTTCTGAAAGGGAGGAGTTTTTATTGTCTTTTGACTAGAAAATTGTTTACCTTATTATAAACCCTCATACTGCAAGATTTTTCTCCTCTGGAACTGCTATTCTCTCGCTTAGTATACACTAATCTAATGATCAATGTGGAAGGCAATGGGCAACCCTTTATCGCCTCTCCTCTTAAACTTGTACATGAATTCCTTGAAAAATGCTACTTACCTAATATCATTTTTATTGCTGTAAAGTGGTATAGATATGTTGATGATATTTTAGCTGTTCTGCCTGTCGGTATTAATGTAAATGATTTACTCTCTAAATTAAATAACCAGGCACCATCGATTAAGTTTACTCTAGAATTAGAAAAAGACAATTGCCTCCCTTTCTTAGACGTTTTGAAACATAGAGAACCATTTCAATGTAAATTTAGTATTTATAGGAAAGCGACCAACAACTTAACTTATGTTCATTTTTTTCAGGCCACCATCTTAACATAAAAATATCAATTTTTCTTCCAAGTTTTTACGAGCATTGCGCATTGTCAGTCCCCAATATTTGGATCAAGAAATTGAATACATAAGAAAAATAGGGAAAGATTTATGTTATCCTTCACATATATTAGATATCTGTTATAAAAAAGCCCACAAAAAGTTTTATAGTGTAAGTAACACAGAAAAAGAAAATTTTAAGAACATTCTCAGTTTGCCTTATTTTAACAGATTTGAAACCATTAAATCATTGCTAAAAGCCTTTAAGGTCAACCTTGCTTTTTCCTATAATAACACACTAAAAGGAATGTTAATAAAAAATGACACCAGAGAAAGCAACAAAATAATATATAAAATTCCATGTATGGATTGTCCCTCATTTTATCTCGGACAGTCGAGCAAGGGCTTAGGAGTAAGGTTAAGCCAGCATAAATATTCTGTAAAAACTGGGCAAACATCTAATACAATATTAATTCATTTAAGTGAAAACAGCCACCAAATAAAATGGATTGGTAGATCAGTAATTGCAAGGTCAAAAGATGTCTTATCACGAAATCTTTTAGAATCTGCTTTAATACAACTTACTTCTCATTGTAATTTCAATATTAGCCATGGCCTGTTTCATTTAGACCCTTGTATTTGTAACATGTTTAAGAATGACCTCAGAGATATAATTACAGACGTAAATAAAAATTAGTTGCCTTAGAGATGTCTTCATTGTATATGTATGTTTAATATGTATTGTGAATATGTATTGTAAATATGTTTTTGTTTACCAAAGTTCTGAATAGCTGTCACCTATAATACTCCTTTAACTGTCTTGTCATTGTGTCTGAGCAAATTGTCTTAAACTTTTAATTGTACCCATGTTTTTGCTTGTTTGGGAAGGTTACTCATCTTCAAAGGTGTGTCGGATTCTAGGTACTAATCTCTTCATAATCCCTATCTGTCAGTTATACGACCTTTCATGTATTGTCATTTCCTCATGTAAGCCAGTTCTTCTGCTAAGTTAAGGATGTTTGAACGTCGAAAGATCTCGCGGATACTCCGTTGTTTATTTTCCCTTGT
>NC_061100.1:61494293-61516793 GCF_015104395.2 Macrobrachium nipponense
TCGTGAACAACTGTCTTTATTTTATACAATACCAATTGAACCATTACGACGTCAAGTCTGCTATACAGTCTTTCAGTGATGTCTTCTCTGAGGAAGAAATTAATGTTGTATATACAAAATGCAAAGATCTGATACCATAAAACAATCTTAAGGAGCAATATGCAAAAAATCTGTCCTCTCACAAGTGGCTAAGGACCTGCTCAGTGGAAATCTATGCAGATGACCCTTACAATCTGCCTTTAAAGGGGCCTGCTGACCTAAACCTACCTACAGTGTACCACACAGCAGAAGAAGGCTTCCTAACAGCAAAATCCCTCTCAGAAATAATTGTAAAAAACTGAAATAATCGAGGAAATAAATTTTGAAGAATCTGGGATGTGATCAAAGGACTACGGAATCCCTAGACAGTCTTAAAACTGTGGAAACAAATAACAATCTCGCACGGATCTGGGATATGACCGAAGGAGTGCAGAAATCAATAGACAAACGTACAGAAAGTCACCAGACTCTTGAATGTGGTATCCATTATTTCCTTGCCTCCCAGTAACACGGGAGAAGTGAGGCTGTGACACGAAGTCGAGATGGGCATACCCACCCAGGTGTCAACTTGCCTCTCCCCCTTGGTTGAAGTGCCCCTATCACCTATTGACCATTCTGAGGGGACCATTGGACTCCCAACCACTTTTCCCTCCCCAGTGCCTCCAGTGGAAGATAGATCTTCAGTGACGATCACCAGCCCTCATGAATCTCCCGACCCTATCTCTCTGCCCCATTCCCCCATCATGGATGTGGATGAGAGTGATCGCGAGGGGTCTGGCTGCTGGCAGACCCAAACATGCAGAAAAAAGAAAAGAACTGCTCATTTGGCTGCTAGACCAGTGCCCAACAATGTGTTTCACCTTGCCCGAAACCTGAGAAGGGATGTCACGTAGCAATTTACAATCTGCGCTCATCGGTGACCCTAGACACCATAGTAGACAGAGTCCAGTTTCTTACGGGCTCCGACCCCCTCATCTCCCACAAACTCCCGTGCAAAAGTAAATATAAAGTGGTTTACAGGACTACCTGCCTATATCAACACATGAATGTTCTTAAAGGTGAGATATTCAGACCTAATATAATAGTCTCAGGATATAACCTAAATCCGGGACCAATCCCCACTCAGGGGAATTTACTGACACCCCAAACGAGGTTACTTCCACCACAATTGGCAGCCAACCCCCCATGGCGAGTGACTGTCCACACCCCTTGGCTAGCCGCCCATCCACCTAAATGATCAGCACTTTCATCTCCCATCTTCGTGAGTAGCCGTGGATACATTAGATATAATCTCTTGGAATATTTTTGGTCTCAAGCTGGACATTTCTCTCCTAAACATGCTCTGCAAAAACTTGACAGTCATCATTGTATTGCAAGAAACACTTCTCTGGTCACATGACGTTGTCATCTGCGATTCAATACATGAAGACTTCAGAACCTTCTCGACTTCATTGATGCAAGTTACAGATCAAATTGTAGCCGGACACCTGAAAGGGGGCCTTTCTTTCATCTGGCCCAAATCGTTAGACAACATGGTAAATGTGAAGACCTAAAATCTTAATAATTAATGTTTATATACCCTGGAAAAATAACAATAATTTTTATCAATACTGCATGATCCTAGGTGAGATACACAGTATTATTCACGATTCTCCTGTTGATCATATTTGTATAATCGGGGACCTTAATTCTCACCCAACAAAGCAATTTTATAATGAACTTGCTCACTTCTGTCAAAATAAATCATGCTCTCCAAATTAGCACTGTAATGCTCTTCCCTCCTTCCTCCTATTCATATGTAAAATAGACGGGACACAATTAGAGCCTCCTGGCTGGACCATTGCATCACATCACAACTTTATGATTCTATTATGAGCTGCAATATTCACTAGGATCTTGCAACGGGCCGCCCCCTAGCTGTAAATTGGGATTTTAAAAACCAGCAGAAAGCCAGATACTTTAGGGTGACCGTGGATACCAGGCCACAGTGGATAGTTCAACCGGCAGATGCCTTACTTTGTTACAACACAAATAGTAGAAATGATCATCACTTGAGGGATCTGAATGAATTCTATTTGAACATAATTTCTGCTATGCTTACTTTGGACAGGGCTACCGTCAGAATTCGTCCTGGTAATTCTCGTAATATAGCTGGATGGAATAACTTGGTTAAAGATATGTACACATATTCACGAGAAATGTTTTCACTGTGGAAGCAAAATTGTAGCCCGTGGGAAGGACACTCTGCATAACTAATGAGACAGGTGAGAGCACAGTTCAAACTTGCTCTTAAGCACTACAGATTAAATGAAAAACAACTAAATGCTGATGCAATGTCTAAGAACTTAGAATCCAGTGACTATCTTTGTCCTTGAAAAGATACCCAGTCCTTAAATCCCGAAACTAAAAAGCTCTCACAGAGAGTAGAGGAAGCAGTCGGTGACAAGGCTATCGCAAGTATGTGGGGCGCTCACTTCAGCAATATCCTGAATTGCATAAATGATCAACACTCCTGAAAGGATGTAGATAACATCCTTACTGATAACATTCAATTTAATTTTGCAGATTGTATTATGCCAGGTAGCATCAGCAATACCATAAACAGCCTACCTAATAATAAATTGCCTGGATGTAATGGTCTACACACAGAAGCTTTCAAATTCTACCATCAGATAATCTACATTTTGCCCTATTCAATGCATGCATAATTTACCAGTTTCTTCCGGGCTCCTTACTGTTAGTTCACTTGATACCATTAATCAAAAACAAGTTAAAGGACGCAGCTGACCCCAGTAATTACTAGCTGATTGCAATCACAACGATCGCGTCGAAGATACTTGAGTCAGTTCGCAGTGAGACTTCTCCCTTTCTACACACCACTAACAACCAGTTTAGATTTAAAGCAAACCACTCAACTGAGCTGAACTTTTACATATCATCAGCCTCTCCTGTTTTCCTATGTTTTGTGGAAGTGAGAAAAGCATTTGACAGAGTAAACTACCTGAAGCTCTTCTTGAAGCTGCATAAAAGAGGCACACCTCTATATTTTATTAGCATTTTATATTGCTGTTTCTCCACACAGCAGTTCTGTGTCAAATGGGGTAACGGATTATCGTACACCTTCGGCTCCCTAAACAGGTTTCTGCAAAGGGGCATTCTCTCTCCATACCTGTTTAATCTGTACACAGATGCCTTGAATGTCAAAGTGAACTCACTCCCAATCAGATGCACTGTCAATGAAATAACTATAAACAACTTCTGTCACGCCAACGATATGGTTCTGATTTCCCCATCAGTGCAATGTCTCCGACTCATCGACACTTGCTGCCAGTATGCAGTGGGATTTGATATCCTATACAATGAAACCAAAAACCATTGCATTTCGCTGCTCCCGAGATCTTTTAGGAACATTGCAGAACCATGATCAAATTTTCCTCAGAAATCATCGACTGGAATTCAATCACGAATTTCTGTATTTGGGTCACATTATCATAGACGACCTAAAAGATACGGCAGACATAGAACAGACGTGTCGTAAACTATGTGCAACTGGCAACATGATTGCAAGGAGGTTTGCCTTCTGCCCCCGAGATGTGAAACTGCTGCTCTTCTGCTCTTATTGCTAGAGTATCTATGGGTGCTCCCTGTGGACGAACTACACCCGAGAGACCATGAGACGTATCACTGTTGTGCACAATATTTTGAGACGCCTCACAAACACTCCTTGCTACCACTCTGCCGCACAGATGTTCACAGAAAACCACCTGGACAATTAAAAAATTATTGTAAGATGAACAATGTCCAGTCTGTTCACCTGACCGAAACAGCAGCAGTTCACTCATACAAGGCATCCTAAGGAATGAGGCAAGAAGAAAATGTAAATTGTGGGAAAGATAGGAAAATGAGGCGTTTGTTCCCTACATGACTTAATCTATGTTTTTGTAAAATCTCATCTGTAGAATCTGTCATTATTATTGTATTGCTACGATTGTTATTCCTGGCATTTTCCTTTTTTCACTATTACAGTGATTATAATTTATAGTTTTGTTACTTTACCTTTTTTAACTATTCTCCATTTTATTAAGGTTATTACCATTATTTTTATTGCCATCTTTTATACTAACTCAGCAAGTATGGGTATTGCCAATTAATAATTTTTTTATCGTGTTATCTTATGTATCTAGACTGTGTATGTTATTGTCTATTCTTTGTATAATATTCCATGTATATGGCCTTGAGCTGATAATAAAAACTGTTATTATTATTACTATTTTCGAAACTATAGTTATGGTAAACGTACATTTGTACGTATATACAAACCGCCCACTTTCTGCTCGAGGTTGGTTGGTTGGTTTTCCACAGCCCACTTGGAGGGGTGAAAGTTTTTTTTGGGGGCACAGGATCGACATGTGACCCACCAAAACACTTTTTCTAGCCCATGCATGCTCTGGGAGGAGATAACTGGGTAGGGAGTGTGCGCCTACTTGAGCTCTGTCTTCCCTTCCTTTATTCCCCCCCTTTATTATATGATGTCCTTTCTATTCTTTGTTTGTTTGTTTTCTCTCTTTCTCATTTGTTCCCACTTTATGAACGTGTATAAACGTGTTTTTTTAGAGGACTTCCTCCCCCTTCAATCGAGATGCAGGTGGTTTAATCGATGGGAAGGACTGACAGATAAACCAACATATTTGTTTTTTTTTATTGACAAAGGTGTTCACAAAACACTTACTTGGGATCACAAGGTGGTTAAAGTTCTGCCTACATTGGAGACAGTTACAGTTCCGCAACCACAGGAAAATGTAGAGGACAAATTTTTCTTTGAAGAGTGCTACACAGTTCCAATGATTGCCGTTATGGTAGCGATAATGATGGTCACAATGTGTTGCAGGGACCATCAAATTTGGATGCAGCCAACAGGGTAGGAGGACCCCAGCAGCAGAAGTGGCTCTAAATTATGTGACATGTTAGAAGACATAAACTATTTCCAATAGTCAAGTCTGTATACGACAGGGTTGCATACAGGGGGTAGCTGAGCCGTATAAAAGGCTCTGGGCAAATGTATAAGTGGATATATATTAAGATAAATGAGGTCAACAACCTTAGTGTTGAGTGTTTTGGAGACAGGTGCACAGAGCAGCGAATTCCTTAGATGCTCATGTCCAATCACACTAGAGAAACCACGAGCGCACAAGTGACCTGAATGGCAAAAGATTAGATGTTCATGACGTCACAAGAATGGTTATGTGAGGTCACCAATATGTGCGCTAGATAAGACGTGTACATAGGAAATGGGAAACACATGTACATCTTAACCAAGAATAGACTAAAATGTATACATTTGTGTGCCGGTTAGTACGCCTATGTGCATGTGCCTGTCAGCGCAAAGGAGATCAAAGATAACCCCAGTATGGGATCTTATCAATTGATTAGGCAAGAATTTGTCAGTGGTGATCCAAAAGCTGGAGGGCACTAGAAGGTCCATCACAAGGTAAAGTGAAAGAAAAGACCTTGAAAAATTTCATATAACGACACTGAGTTCAACTTCTAGAAAGGTGTAATGTAAACATTTATCCATTGCATTCGTGATGTATTTCAGTGTCTGATAATTGTGGTTTCTTTATTTCAGATGGATTCGGTTGTTGCTACCTAAAAATGAATTTTCTAGACTTTTATATGACATGTATTGATAAAGACTCGTGGTTGTCTGACAAGTGAGGATAAAGGGGATATAATTATAGCCAATATAATTTCGTGGAAGAGTAATGGTGGTTTAATGATTTTTGGGGGATTTTCTTTAATTCATATTATTCCATTTTTATATTAGCTATTCTGGGAAAATAAAGATTATATTTTTGTATAGCGAGGTTTGAATTCGCCCAAGATTTAATTATTAATTTTCAGCTAGGTACAGGGCAGCCAGGCGATGGGAATCAACAAATGTAGGTCTCGCTGTCAGTTAGGAGTCCTCTCCTTTTAGTTAAATGGGGTCCTTTGCCCCCCATAACACACACACACACACACACACACACACACACATATATATATATATATATATATATATATATATATATATATATATATATATATATATATATATATATATATATATATATATATGTATATAGATAGACAGATAGCTGAGTAAGCTCATACAACACTATATACGCATTGCAACCATATTTCAGACCCTTCTGTTTTCCTGTTCACTGGCCAAATATGGCCAAATGATATGTGACAAGTGCATATCAAAGGCATAAGTTGGCAGTACGACGTTGGTGGTATGCATGGTGCATGGTGGGCAGAATAGTTGAGTTAGATGTTAACGGATCCTATCGAATTGAAACATAACCTTAACGTTCTTAGAAACAGATTGTAGCCTAGGAAGTGAATATAAGAAACAACGGAGTTAAGCTTCCTATATTCTGTGAAGAAGTACCTATTTATTCTGACCTCTTACGATTAATATATCTAAGAAAGAGAATTTTCTGACCTTTCCCCATTCTGTTTTAAATTTTGTCGTCGGTACTAGCGAATATGAGCTATTAAAAAATTCAATTAAATTTCCCTAGCTATTATCCCATAATGTAAAAATATCATCTACCTATCTAGGGCATGACTTAATTCTAGTGTGATAGAGGACAAAATTTCCTTTACAAGATATTGCATGTACAGGTATGCACAGAAGCGGGGATTGGGGGTTCCCCATTCTACAGCTAACCTTTTGTTAATAAAAAAATACCGTTAAAAGAGAAAGCATTGCTACTTGCTCAGAGGTTAATTATTGCTAGTGTTCTCTCATGCCAAGGGGGAAAATGTTCTTCAAATGGTTGTAACTTCCTCCTTGGAAAATACAATACGTCGGCAATTGGGACTTTTCTGAATAATGATTTGACGTCTAGACTGAGAAATTTGATGTTGTTTTATGAGGAAGGATGGGAAGGTTCCGAAAAAGGTGACAAAAGGTCTGCAAGCCATTTAGATAGCTTGTGGACGAAAGAGCCCCTGCTGGATATTATGGGGCTTACGGGAATCCAATGCTTGTTTTTGCGATGCCTTAATAATAGGGGAGAGAAGGGTTGATTGTCAAGAATGATTCTAAGAGGTCGCTAACCTTTTTAAAAGCTCTTTAACTTTATTGATGTATGTCTCTTTGCCTAAAAATACTATCTTTTCTTTTTGTGATGATGATATCCTCCCCTATCCGTGACATTATTAATGCCTTTTGGAACCTTTTCCAGAGGGATTTTTTTTTATTATTTTCCTCCAAGACGCTCAGCAAAACACCTTGGAGACAGACATCTTTTCGTCAAAAATGGTTTTTCCAAAGTGTTTATTGAATGCACATACGCACACACATACACATATGTATGTTTGCCAACAGTTTACTGCTACACATATCACAATCTGTCTAGCTCTTTATTATGTGCCTGTGCACTGTAGTTTTTATTTGATCCTGATGTCAGGATACGAACTCATCTTTTGGTGTTGTTCCATTCTCCATCTCTTTCCCTTATTCAAAGCCCATCAGGGCTTCATTTAGAATCTCTTTCAAGTACGAAAACCCCATTCCGTTTGTCTAACATTTGATTTTTTTACGCATAAATTTGCATAATGTGAGACTGCGCCACAAAAAAGAAAAGCAAACTTGAAAGGAAGGTCTTATGTGCCCGCGACAAGGTTTCATCATATTTGGCAGAGAGAGAGAGAGAGAGAGAGAGAGAGAGAGAGAGAGAGAGAGAGAGAGAGAGAGAGAGAGAGAATTTTCAATTTCCTCAGCTAATAACAAAGGTTTGATAGCTAAATATGTAATAACTGACATGAATTCAAGTTATCAAGTACACTTATATTATTATGCGAGACGAGTTACGAGTAAGATCGAAGTCTAAAGGTTACTAATTGATTCACAGAACGTACAAATAGGTCAAGGGCTCGTACGAGCCGTAATGTATCTTCTGACCAGAGCATAGACAGTAGAAATAGGATTAAGCACAAGGATTTGTTATTGTTAATAGAGATAAATATACACATAAGATAGCACATGATATCGGACTGAAGTTCATACATATATGGTTGGAAAGCTGGCAGTGTGTAATGCATAAAATGATAATAATGCATGAAATATGACGATGATAATAATGAAGGTATATGTACAAAAGTCGTACAAGAGAAGTTGCTTTTCTTCCGTCCGCGGGTTCGTTGTCACAGGATAATGGCCGGTGCAGTGTAGGGTGCCACATGGGGGCCCTACAAAATATATATATTTTTTATCTGTATACATCTAAGCCTCCGTGTTTGGTCTCCGCCGTTAAATGAAATGTGCAGGAAATATTATCACCAAGATCACATTCCACTGCGTTTTAGCAGTATAGCAGCAAGTGGACATGGAATATGTACTAGGAACACCCGAATTAGATTACGTTACTATACACACACACACACACACACACACACACACACACACATATATATAATATAATAAATAAATATATTATATAATATTATTATTTTATATATTATATATACTATAATATACAATATTGTATCTTAAACAAAAAATCACAGTAGATGCATGTGACTTCATTAATAAGCAAATCCCACAGGAAAATGATAGTCAGAAATCCAAGCGCTTTCGTCTTTACTCAGACATTGTCAAGGAGCGAATGAAATACAATTGGAAAGAAAGGTCTTAGGTACACAACAAGATCAATAATACTAGATGGTTAATTGTCAAAAGGGTAAAAATTAAAAGACATAATCCAGGATTATCGGATATCACACGGTCACAAACCTAAACAGATTTGACCCTAACCGAAATTAAAAAAGTATCTTTTACAGTCCAAAACATGTAAAAACTGAATATATTTATTTTGTTGCTTATATTTATCTACAATTTTTTTCATTATGAAAGCATCAAGTTTCAATAAACCAAAAATTAAATTTAGAAACATATAATATATATATATATATATATATATATATATATATATATATATATATATACATATCATATATATATATATATATATATATATATATATATATATATATATATATATATATATATATATATATATCGAGCAACTATGTCCTTTAACATCTAATTCGCTCTACCTCGGAATTAATAATATTTTTCATATATTCTTAACCGAAGGGGAATTTTTTTTTTCTCGATAATAGATTTGCCTGGACCAGGTGTAGTAGGTAAAAGCTTCACTGACGTTCCTGGATTTGAAAGGATCCTTGGGTTCGCGCCCTGGTCTAGGCAAGTCTATTATCGAGAAAAAATATTCCCCTTCGGTTAAGCATATATGAAAATATATTAATTCCGAGGTAGAGCGAATTAGATATTAATGGACATTGTAGGTCGATATATATATATGAATCACGGAAATGTGATATGACTTATTTATATATAGATATATATATATATATATATATATATATATATATATATATATATATATATATATATATATATTATACATATATACATATATATCGAGCTACAAATGTCCTTTAATATCTAATTCTTTCTACCTGGGAATTAATATATTTTCATAAATGCTTAACTGAAGGGGAATTTTATTAGGCAATAATAGAATTGCCAGCTCCTGGGCGCAAACCCATGAAATCATACAAATCCAGGACGTCAGTGAAGCTTTTACCCACTCCACCACTGCAAGAGGCTATACGTTTATGCCGTCTCTCACCCTCAAATACCTTTCACGCTCAGGTATTCGTTGATTTGGAGCCAGCATCAACCCACCTTGACCTAGGAAGTGATGTAGTGCTTTTGACAGCGCGTAGCCATTATATTAGTCATATCACATTACCTTATGTATATACATCGAGCTACAAATGTCCTTTAATATCCAATTCGCTCTACCTCGGAATTAATATATTTTCATATATGCTTAACCAAGGGGAGTGGGTAAAAGCTTCACTGATGTCCTGGATTTGTATGGTTTCATGGGTTTTCGCCCGGGAGCTGGCAATTCTAATATCGCCTAATAAAATTCCCCTTCCCATTTCTTGGGTCGCAGCCTCGAGATTACGGCTGAGACAAGCATGCCTCTCCTTCGCTCTGGAAATTAATGCTTCGATTGTATCTTCTCCATGATGAGATATTTAACAGATCAAATGCGCCTCGTGCTGGGCAACCAAACAAAGCTTCAAATGGAAACATTTTAATGGAATCACTAACCATAGTATTAAAGTTATGTCTATCAACATCTATATACATATCCCAGTTTTTATCATTACCACCTACAGTCTTCCTGAGAACTTCGAGCACTTTCCTGTTTGCTCATTCACATAACCCATTAGCTTCAGGTCTGTATGGAATAATTGTTACTTTCTGTATCCTCATGACTTCCGCCAAACATTCTAAAGTTTTGTTTACAAATTCTCTGCCATTGTCAGTCAATAAAACCTCGGGTAAGCCATATATGTAAATGATACCAATGAAAAATACTATAGCTACATCTTCAGCTGTTTTATTCGTAAGTGGAAAAATTTCTACTATCCTCGTAAGTTCATCTATTATTACTAACAGGTACTTATTTGAATATCTAGATTCACAAAAATTTCTTAGGATATCCATATATATTCTCTGAAAAGGTCTACTTGGTATTGGATATGACCCTAATTTGCTGGAAGTTATCCTTGCAGGTTTGCAAGAATTGCATACTGTACAGTTTTTCACAAAGTTTTCCACATCTTTCCTCACTACTATATCCAAAACCACTGGAATTTGGACTTTCGGAATTACGATCTGTGTCGTGTCTCTTTTCCTGACCAACAGATTACCTTCTAATTCTAAACCCGAAAAAGGTAACTTATAACCTTTCCTAACCAAAATTTCATCTTCATCCTGCATTTGCTCTATGAGACCCATATCCTAATGTATAGAATCACTAGTAACTAGCGCAACTTGAAATCCTTCCGTGTCATAAAAACTTCTACTTAGGGCATCTGCAACTACATTTAATTTGCCTTCTATATATTTGAGCTTTGCAACGAAGTCCCTGATAATTAAAAACCATTGAGCTCTTTTAGGTGACAAATCAGGCTTATTAAAAAGATTCAATAATGACTTGTGGTTAAGGACTTCTACTTTATTCCCCATCAATAGCATTTTAAAATGAACCAAACTTGATACTATTGCAAAGGCTTCTTTATCTATGGTAGCCATTATTGCTGCCCTTTGTCCTAAACGTCCTGCTATAAAATGCTGTGGGATTGAATTTCCCATCAAATTTTTGCATAAGGCAAGCACCTATACCCTCCTGACTGGCATCAGTCACTAATGTAAATGGTTTGCTAAAATCTGGGAATTTCAGAACTGGGGGATTCATTAACGCATCCTTAAGTTTCTGAAAACTATCATTCTGGGGTCTTCCCCATTGAAATTGAGTGTCTTCGCGCAATATATCTGTTAGAGGAGCTGCTATGTTAGAAAACCCTTTCACAAATCTACGGAAGAACCCTGCCACGCCTAGGAATGACTTAATTTCTTTCTTTGATGTTGGGTGCGAAAATCCACTATTGCTTTGACTTTATCGTTGTTTACTCTAACCCCTTCCTTGGATATGACTTGACCTAAATATGTGATTTGCTTTTTCAAGAATGAACACTTAGCTAGCTTAATTATCAACCCTGCTATTCTAAGTCTCCTAAGTACTTCCCTAAGCACTTCCAGGTGTTGCACGATTGAGTCTGTTGCAGTTAATATGTCATCTATGTATACAAAAACATTTTTACTCAATAACCCGTGCAAAACCTGTTAAAGGTCATCGGACTGTCCGATAAACCGAACGGCATCCGCGTAAATTCATAGTGTATCTTTGGCACTGAAAAGGCCGTACATTCCTTACTATTCTCACTAAGAGGCACCAGCAGAAAACCCTGCGCTAAAGCAATTGAGCTATAAATATTATGTCCCCTGATTTCTACAAAAAGATCTGGTATGCATGAGACCGGATAACGGTCAGGAGTTGTTTTTTCATTTAAACATTTAAAATCAACGCATACTCGGACAGAACCGTCCTTCTTAGGCACTGCTAACAGAGGAAAGTTGTATGGAATCACACTAGGTCTAATGATTCCTTCCTCTTTCCATTTATTGACCTCTTTCTCTACCTGTTCTCTAATTTTGAAAGGTATTAGAAAAGACCAGATTATTTTTTATTAGCCTTTTATAAATTTAGATCAACCTTGTTTTTCTAGGTTTAATTACTACTTTTTAAGAATCATTTTGTGGCAGAATAGCCTTTGTTTTGTATGCGTATTTGTTTATATTATTTTTGAAATTTAAGTGTCCATTGTCTGGTCATTTAAAGTGTTTAGCGTAAAGTGCTTAATTTAATGTTACTCAGTGTGGTTAGAAACTTCCTCCCCGTTTCTTTATATTATCGAAATATCGTTTTAACGATTGTTTTTATCTTTTTTTTTATGAACGCATCTTGGTGATGTCTGGACGTTGGTGCTCGGACCGAGTTTAGTTCGGGCTAGAGCACTCCCCTGATATTATCCTGATTTGGATTTTGGATGATGATTATTTGGCAGTTTATTTGGACGACGATTCTTTAGATTACGCTTTGGATCCTCGCCTTGGCCTGTTGTCTGCAGGTTCTCTTGTCACCTCCGACTCGAGTGTCAGCTGATTGTATAAATCATCTGCCAGTACTGAATAAGGCTTGTTTAGTAAGTTGTGCCCGATGGTTAAGGTATTCCGTTGAGGGCAGTGGATACAATAAATCAATTGTTGGTAGCTGTTAAAAGTAAAGTTGCTCAAGGTCTGGCTGAGGCTGAACATTTGGTTAGGGAAAATGAAATACAGGTAGTAGTGACTCAGAGCATGAGTGTAGTATGATTGATGATGATGACAGAATAAGTGTTAATGTAGATCTAACTTTGTTTGAGGATCCTCCATGGACAGGGACTATTTATGAGGGTCAGGCTAATTTGCCTCGGAAACTAAATGTTTCCACTAATCCTTTCAAGTCTGTAGAAAACCCTGTGCCAGAAGATCCTCTGGTTCCTGTTCGTCCTTTAGTGGAGTCCGAGGAGGACGGTGAATTTAATTCAATATGTAAACAGATAGAATTGATGAAACTAGAATTTGAGAGAATGAGAGGCGAGGCAGCATGAATTGGAGATGGCCAATATCAATTTAGAAATTGCTAGGCTGCAGGGCAACACTAAATAATCATTTTAGTACACCTTGGGGCAACTCACAGGATAGATTTAATATAGGTGCAGCCTTGAAATTGGTGCCAGTGTTTGACGAGTTGAGTGTCCGAGAATTTTTCAAGGCATTTGAATGTGTTGCCACCCGGTTGTCTTGGCTGCTAGAAATGTGGACTGAACTAATTCAATGTAGGTTAGTGGGCAAGGTAATTAGAGTATATAATGCCTTGGAAGAAGGTATAGCCCGTGACTATCACAAGGTTAAGGCACTAGTACTCAAGGCATATGATTTGGTTCCTGAGGCCTATCGCCTTAAGTTCAGAAATTTTACGAAGCAAGCCTCCCTTACTTATGTGAAATTTGCTAGGGTTAAGGAGGAACAGTTTGATGATTGGTTAAAAAGCCACCAAGTGGTCTCTTTCTCCTCTTTGAGGGAACTCATGATTCTTGAAGAATTCAAAAAGGCATGCAGTAAAGAATTGAAAATATATCTAGAAGAGGTAAAAGCTGTTAATTTAGGTAAGGCCGCCCAAATTGCCGACGAGTTTGTATTGACCCATTGAACTGGGTCTGGTAATTTTGGGAATAAGGATGCGAATTTTCAATCTGCTAGGCCAGTTAATTTTCAGAGGAGGTCAGGGTCTTTTGTGAATACTCGTGGGCAGGTTAACCCACCAGATAAAAATCATAAGACCGATAGTAACCAGGGAAAAGTCTCGAGTGGACAGGACACTCATGTCTTTTTCAAAGATAATAGGTTTGGTTCTGGCCCAGGTAATATGAATAGTAGAGGTAGGGGGACTTATTTCTGGTGTAATAAGCAGGGGCATTATCAGGCACAGTGTAATGCCAGAAGAAGGTACCTCCAAAGGAATAATAATAATTCTGTTTTGCTAATATCTACTTGTAAACCTGTCATCGGTAATCCCAACATTGAAAACTGTCCGATAACTAGCACTAGTAATGATAGTAGTAGCAGTAGTCAGTCTTCTAGCAGAAAGGAGTCATGACTACTTTATGATAAGTATATTTGGCTTGGTAAATTAATATCTACTAGAGGTTTATGAACCTGTGGCTGAGGTTATGGAATTTCTTTCAGAGGATTTGGAGGATTTAATTTGTCAGGTGTCTTCTGATGCTCTTTTTGATAATATTCAAAATTTAGAAGTTTTGAAGGAAGGGCTGGAGCATTTGGAGATTGCTCAAACGAGGGATGTAATTAGTTTAATTCCGTCTTTTCCAGATTTATTTCAGAATTCTACAGGTCGAACTAGTTTTCTTGAGCATAATGTAGATGTAGGAAGTTCTTCTCCTGGAAAACAGAGTCCTTATCGGCTGAATCCCATTAAAAGGGGTATAGTTGATAAGGATATTAAATATATGCTGAAGCACAATCTCATCCAACCTTCTATTAAGTCCATGGAACTCCCCGATAGTCCTTGTTAAGAAGTCTGACAGGAAGTTCCGTATGTGTGTTGACTACTGTAAGGTTAACGCACACACTAAGAATGATTCTTTTCCTTTGCCTCGGATAGATAACTGTCTAGATCAGATAGGGACTGCTAAGTTTATTACAAAATTGGATTTATTGAAAGGGTAATAGCAAGTTCCCCTGTGTGATCGAGCATGAGAAATTTCTGCATTTGTCACTCCCTTCGGGCTTTACGAGTGTTAGGTAATGCCCTTTGAGATGAAAAATGCTGCATGTACTTTCCAATGACTTATGAACCGGGTTATTTGTGGTTTGAAAGGTACAGAGGTCTATATAGATGACTTGGTAGTCCATAGCAATGACTGGTGGACACACATGTTACGATTAAGTAAATGTTTGAAGCGTTAAGGGCCGCCTTTCTTGTGAATTTGGCCAAGTGTGAGTTTGGCAAAGCAAAAGTGTGCTATTTGGGTCACGAGGTGGGTTTGTTAAATTTTGGGGGGTATTTGTTTCCCCTGGCCTTTAGCACTGAGTTACATTTATTACTGACGACAACTATTATAATAAGAACTTACATAACAACCCTAAGGGTTGTAACAATTCCGAAGGGTTGTAACAAGAGGTATGCGGTATGCAGGAATATAAATAGGTTTTGTACCTTTCTCTAAGTTTACCTTATGTTCTAACACATTAGTCAAACCCAGTTTATCCCCTTGTAAAGCTACTGTATCCCCAAATTCTGCCATGGGCTCATTTACCACCTCAATATACTCATTATAATCCACATTAGCTAAATGTCTGAATGTTCGCTTCCTTGATAACATTTCTGCGTCTGAAAACTCATATTTCCCCTCTACAATAGCCACTGAACCACTGTCATTACTCCAATCTTGGAGATCTATCACATATGCATTCTTCTGGTATTTCCTAACTGTATCATTACAGCTCAGTAATTCTATCCATGTAACACCAGTGTTTGATATACTGTTTACTGATGCCGTGCTGATAACCCCTCTTAGTTTCTCACTACCCTCAATCACGCATACTTCTGCGGTTTTTCTCACTTCCCTCAACTTGACTTTTACCATAGTCTTTGAACCTGGCCTTAAAATAACATCCTCTGATAAAACACATTTATATTTGTGGTTAGTACCTCCCCGTTCCACAATCCCATAAATATCCACCCCATTGTTAGTATCAATAATAATATCAATATTAATATCAATATCAACACCCATAACGCCATTGCCACACTCACCAAAATTGTTACCACCTTGGCCTCCAATCTCCCGTTTAACATCACCGCAGTTATTCCCTGTATCATCAGTGTGGGTTTTGGTATCACCACTCTCCATATCCCAGTATCATCACCATTAGCACCCCCTTTTTCAATAATCTCCATATCCTCAGTTCCACTTGCATCCTCATAAGGAAGAAAAACCCCAGGTATTAGGTATTCCAACTGTTATGCCACTAACACCCACATGGACCGAAATCTTGTCTTCTACATGCAGGATGACCCAGCAAAAGTCTGTTGCCCAACGCAACCCCTTTTATAACCAAAAATGGTTCTAATAACATACTATCACCCGGAGTAAACCTTATTCTAACACAACCCAGGGTGTTTAATCTATGGGCTTGCACATCACACACCATCTCGGTTGAGGGTTTCAAAGGGTAATGGGAGAACATGGATTGATACAAATTATGATCCATCAAGTTTATACTAGCGCCGGTGTCAATAAAGACTGGGATATCAACATCCTCCACTATTCCATATACTATAGACCTGGGCTCTGGGGCGCCCCCCCCCACAAGACCACAATGGCTTTCCAAAAATTTCGCCGATCCCTTTGACCTCTTAAGTGACCTGCCTGGGCAATTTTTGTATTATAACTCCCAGACCTTTGAGGTGTAGGTCTTGCATCTTTCTGTATCTGAGACAGACAAGCTTGCCAATAGTGATCCGCACTCTTACACATTCCGCAATATTTGACTCTACATACTTTCTTTGTCTGCCCTGGTTTATTACAATTGTAGCAATGCAACTGCTGTTGCCTTTGATCGATTGATCCTCTATTATATTCTACTTTTGCACACAAGCAGGGAGAAGGAAATTCTGTGTCTTTTTGCACCAAATTTCTCGGACCGGTCCCGTTAAAAAAAGTACTATCCACATATCCACAGTGGGACATTTGGACAAATGTTTCTTAATTTTAGCATAAATTAATTCTTCGTCTGATGTAGGTCCAATCTTTTTATCAAAACTGTCCACTATTGCATCTGGTACGTCATGTAATATCATCGCAAAATGGATCAGTTAATGTAAATTGTTGAGTGAGACACTATCTCTATTAACCCATTTAGAATTTTTCAATTTCTGTATCCATTCTCCCAACTGAGTCAAAAAGCTTTGATGGATGGATGGATGTATGAGTTTTAGGGCAAAAACCCAGGTACTGGGGCCAAAGAAGCCATTCAGGGGCTTGTTGTGCCTTTCTGGATTTTGTACAGCCCTCTTAAATCTCTCATCATATCACCGTATTCCTTTGAGCCAGGCTTTCGCCTTCGTGAACGCCTCTATATCATCTGTAATCCCCTTGGCATTAAAATACTTATTCACTCCCTCAATAAAAATTTGCACTGGTTGTGAAAGAACTCTGTCCACAATCCCATGGAACTGGCTGACACCCGCATTTACACTTGTAATCCTGTGAACCAGTCTGGTTACCACTTGCGTCAGCCATTTTGCTTTCTTTATGAAAACCCTTATACTTCAGGATCTACCCCGACCTTAGTAACATTGATATACTTATGCACACACAAACCCTAACCCAGAAGAATTAATAATAATCATCCACCAATAAAAGATAAAATAAACATGCACCGCGCCCAGCAAACCGCCATACAAACTCGCCACTGCTCAGGTTCAGAGTAAACAGCTGTTATATGAAATATAAGGTCACACTGAGAAAAAAAAAAGTTCAAGAGAAAACCGCTTAAATCAGCATCCGTTCACACGGCTGCCACTGCCTCAGTCTCTCTCTCTCTCACGCCCTTCTCTCTCTCTCTCTCTCTCGTGCCCTCTCCCTCCCCTCTCTCTCTCTCTCTCTCTCTCTCTCTCTCTAGCCAAAGCATAAGAACGTAACTCACAATACCACTTTTACCAAGTATTTTTTTAACCACAAAACACTAATGTCCAACGAATCTTGAGGGACATCAAAACAAAACACACTTTTGAGTAAATTAACACCAATAAAAATGGAAAAAAAAGAAAGGAAGGAAATATAAAACTATACATTCACGTCTTCATAGAGCCAAAGTTGGTACCTGTCTACACATTGCAACCGCGTGTAATTCATTCCCGTTATGCCATAAATACACTTTAATACGCCATAAATACATCAAAGTCAGCAATAAAGCAAGTTGCCCAATACATAATTACAAACACTCTCCCCAAAATATGTCTAATCTATATATAGTCTCTCCAGAGGCGCTACCTATGGCCCTAATGAATCAAATGATACTCGTTTAAACAAAATGAAACAAACTGCTAACAGGCAACTGCACCTACCTTTGTTCTGGCAGAATCTCTCTGGGCGTTAGCTGAAACTGCAAGCTAGGCAAATGAATCCCCGTAGATACAAAAATATACTTTTTATTTCCCAAATTAGCTAACATTAATATGGAACAAAATCAATTAATAAAAAAGGAATAAAATGAATTAACTCTGACCCCCCCAAACACCCGTTAAACTATCGTTTTCTTCTTCAAATCAGGCTTAAGTAATTTCTCCCTTTAATCTCACTATGTCCAACTAACCACAACATTTTAATACGTCAATAAAGTCTTAGAGAATCCATTTTCCTACATGATGACTTTGAACCCATCTTATTTGATGGATCTGCAACACCTCTCAACACCTCTTCCAGGCGTGTTCTGCACTCTGCCACAAGCAATCAATGAGTGCCCTCTCTCAACACTTATTTCTCATAACCAAAGTCATACATATATCGCTCGCTATGGACACACATGCAGACATGCCCTGTGTGGCACCCAGCAAACACTTGTGCTCCATGTCCAAGGCATGTGATTTCATATATTATATATATATCATACATATATATATCTATATATAGATATATATATATATATATATCTATATAGCTCATAATATAGATATATATATATATATATATAGAGATATATATATATAGATATATATATATATATATATATATAAGCCCTATATATATATATAATATAGTATATATATATATATATATATATATATATATAATATATATCTATATATATAGTATATAGTATATATATAATGATATATATATTATATAGACTATATATATATATAGTATAAAGGTATATATATATATATATAGTATATTATATATAATATATAGTATAGATATATATATAGATATTATATATATACATATATATATATATATATATATATATATATATATATATCGTATATATATATGTTATATATGATATATATATATATATAATTATATAATTATATAGATATATATATATATATATATAGTTATATATATATATATATATATATATATCTATATATATATATTAAATATATATATATATATATATATATATAGTATAGATATTATATATATATAAATATATATATATATATATATATATAATATATATATATATATATATATCTATATATATATATATATCTATATATCAATCAAATCTATATATATATATATATATATATATATATATATATATATATATATATATATATATTATATATATATATATAATATTATATATATATATATTTATTATATATATTATATATATATATATATATATATATTATATATATATATATATATATATATATATATATATATATATATATATATATATATATATATATAAAATATATATACATATATATATATATATATATATATAGATATATATATATATATATTATATATATATATATATACAGTTCATGTGCCGGAGCTTTTTCAATTACAAAATTTCTAAATGGTTCGCTGGCTCCTTTTCCCCTTTTTTAGGCTCTTTTTTCTCCCAGTCACATTTAAACATTCGGAAGATTTTTTGTTTGTCACAATTCAGAGAAGCACATACCACTTTACAATATATTTCCAAAACTTTTAAGCCTTGTCGTAGATTCCCTATTGCAAAACAAAAAAGTACCAGTACAGGACGTTCTTCAGTTTTTGAAGGGAAAAAAATTGTCCCCTATTCAGATCTTTTCCCATTGGCGCTTGTCAAAATAATAAAGTTAGTTTGAATTTTGTGCATCTAATAACGTATCGAGTGTAGTATAGGTAGTCCTTTAAGTCCATGTTTTAGGACCAATCTGGACATGGAAGACCTTTGAAACTACAGAATAAATAAAGCAATAAAAAACCCAAAAAAACATGCTTTGGATGAGATATGTTGATGATATTCTAACATTTTGGGATAATAGGTGGGGCAATTTTAATGAATTCCTTTCAAAATTAAACGCATTAGTGCCCAGCATCAAATTTAAAGTTGAATGGGAAACAGACAACAAAATTCCTTTTCTTGATTGTTTTAAAATAAATCAGAGACACGACAGAATACAAAGTTTACCATATACAAGAAAACCAACGATTCACTTTCATACATTCCATACTTAGCTATCACGGATTCTTGCTATCAAGATAGGTGTATGCAGGCAACCGTTTTTTAAGAGCCTTACGAATTTGTTCCCCAGATTTCCTGGAAAAATAATTTGAACTAATTCGTAAGCAACTTTCGTCTTTAAAGTATCCTGACCATATAATTGAGAAAGCAGTTTCACAAAGCAAACGTGATTTTTTTCTACCGACCCCTTAAAGACAAGACCAAAGAGACACCCCAACAACAAAATAAAAATTCCCCACTGGAGGACATGATTAAAAAGGTGACTCATACCCTTGGAAAATCTAACCCTTTTGCATTTACTTACCCGAACACCTTACCCAAAACCCTGATTAACGTCCAACAAAAGACATCCCCCAAGGACACTGGTGTTTATCAGATCCCATGCCAGGACTGACCAATCTAACATAGGATTTACAGGAAAATCACTTCCCCAGAAGTTAAGCCAGTTTTCTGCAAGTTTGAGAAAGAACTGATCAGTCTACACCTGCTGAAAAAATCAAAAACACTTCTTAGAAGAATACCTCAAAGAACAAGTACTACCAAAAAAAAAAAAAAAAAAAAAATAAAAAAATACGGATTCGGGAGATTGGACTCTGCAATCGAAAACCCCTTCCCTCTCTTTACATAAGATTTTCCTGGAGGAAAGGAATCGCAACACGAAAAAACGATATCTTCGTACTACGCAGAGTGATATATGGAACTCAGTCCTAATCTTTGCCTCCTCAACTACGGACCACGTATACAGGTATCTTGATTTCATTCTGTTCCGACATTGCTGCCTATAATAGCGTGACCTCATTCCAATAGACTTTTACGCAAGTCAAATAACTTAATAAGCAATAGCGCATGGCATAAATCTTGAGCAACAAGACAAAGTATCCTATTTCCAACACCCCCCTTACTGTAAATCAAACATTTAGTTTTAAATAAATCTCCAGTGGGTTTTATCTTTTGCCCTATGCAGACTGCCAAAAACAATCTTGACTTCATAGTGGCTTTTAATAAATCATATCTTGACAGAAAACTACAGCCGTGAAGAGATATGTTTAAAAGGTGTGTGTTAACTAAATGCTTCAACTGACTTAAATAAGAAATATCCTGTTCCCGTAGACTTATGACAGCCATCCGCTCGCTAAAAAAGTTAGATGTTATAATAAGTAGATCAGACAAAGATGGCAAAATCGTAATAATGGACAAAGACTTCTACCTCGACAAAATTAACCAAAAATAAGATTAATTGGCCAAGACAAAAAGAGTATTGAACTATTAGAGTAATTTAAAGTAATTAATCCAAACTCCCTTACTTTTTATGGACTCACAAAAACTCAGACAATCTTCCATTCAAACCCATCGTTTTCTGTGCCGGAGCTCTTCAATTACAAAATTCTAAATGGTTAGCTGGCCTCCTTTCCCCTTTTTTAGGCACTTTTCTCTCCCCCAGTCACATTAAACTTTCGGAAGAATTTTTGTCACAAATTCAGAGAAACACATATACCATTTCAACAACATAAAACTTTTAAGCCCTGGCGTACATTCCCTATTCACAAAAGTACCAGTACAGGACGTTCTTCAGTTTTTGAGGGAAAAATTGTCCCCCTATTCAGATCATTTCCCATTGGCACTTGACAAAATAATAAAGTTAGTGTAATTATGTGCATCTAATAACGTATTTTCATTCGGGGATCATTCTACAAGCAAAAATTCGGGGTATTAGTATGGGTATTCCTTTAAGTCCTGTTTTAGCCAATCTGTACAATGGAATACTTTGAAACTACAGTATAAATGCAATAAAACCCAAAAAAACAGTGCTTTGGTGGATGAGGTATGTTGATGATATTTCTAACATTTTGGGATAATAGTGGGGCAATTTTAATGAAATTTCTTTCAAAAATTAAAACGCATTAGTGCCCAGCATCAAATTAAAGTTGAATGGGAAGAGAGAACAAAATTCCTTTTCTTGATGTTTTAATAATCAGAGACATGGACAGAATACAAATTTTACCATATACAGAAACCCACGTCTCACTTTCATACATTCACTACTTTTAGTTATCACGACATTGCTATCAAGATAGGTGTAGCCAGCAACCTGTTCTTAAAGAGCCTTACGAATTTGTTCCCCAGATTCTCTG
>NC_061100.1:61521793-61549293 GCF_015104395.2 Macrobrachium nipponense
ATCATTCAGAGTGGGAGGACGTCCGCTCACCACCACCCGCCAAACTCCTTGAGTGGACAATGACTAACACAATACATTTTATTGAATTACTGAAGAAACATCCATCTGTTTGGAACATCAAATGCACTCATTACAAGATGAGAAACATCTGGAGTGCAAGCTTGGAAACCATTAAATCAGAGTTATCGAGTTTTGTAAACTGTACAATGCGGAATGAAGACATTACTAAAAAGCTTCACACCCTGAAGACACATTTCTACAGGGAAATGTCTTCAATCAAAGCATCACAGACGTATGGAGCTGGTACGGGAGATCTCTACACTCCGAAGTTATGGTGTTTTGATGAGCTGCGTTTCCTGTAATAAAAACATATTTGTGTACTTTGTACCTATATTTGAACCTTACTTTCAAATAATCCTCCCTAAGGACAGGTTTCGGGGATGATTAGACCGAGGCTCTGTTTTGAAATCCTGGTTGAATATTGGAGGCTTGCATATGATCCTCCAGCTGCAAGAAAGAGCTCCTGGTGATATGCTTTCTCGAAAGCTGGTGTCCTGCTTACAAATATATGGTTCAATTTTTTCCAACAATTTATAAAGTGCAAGGATTGGCATTCTTGTGTAATTTTCAGTCTGTTGGATTTTTTACTTGTAGCTGCAAAAATATTTCATTGAAGCTTCCCCTCAGAGGACGCCGAGAAAGCCATTGCTTACACCACAAGGTTCTATATTTCTTCCTCAAAAGTTTCTTTTTTGCAGCACACAAAACAAGTACACCCCACAGTAGAGTCTCCTGGCAAAGTACAACATCAGCAGACATCCTGCCGTTGGAAGCTGAACTGCGAGAACAAGTGAGCTGAGCAGTGTTGCAGTACAGTTTGGCCGCTATTAATATTATTCAACACCACTACTGCATCACGTAGCTGATACATGTTGGCATAGTGTGTACCATGCTTTAGACTCAGGGTTAGCTATCCCAATCTCTAATATGTATTAGGAATCTTTCTTAGATTCGAGTGTTAACGTTTCTGCAAGCTTGTATAAAGCTTAATATGAGAAGTGTAATATGATAGATTATAGTATGAAAATGCATAAGATAACAATGTGAATCATTTAACAGTATTTTCATAATTATTAGCTAATATGATTGACACCTAATGATGGTTATGAGCACTTACAATAAGCCATTAACGAATCACACCTAAAACTAGTAAGCAAAGGAATGTATGCATAGATCACTGCTTTTCTGTGGAAATTTCATTAGCAGTGCGTTATCTGCCAGCTGAATGTCAGAGCAAATATATCCTGAACATAAATCAAAAGAGAACCGGAAAAACTAAGGTAGAGAAAGTGAACATTAACCACGGTCACAGTGAAATGGACTGACTAACCATGGCCATTTTTTGGCCGGGAGAATTATAACATCTATCTGCGGGGGCACTCGCTTCATCATTCGAGATTACTATCCACTTCAGACCCGATGTGGCATCGTTTTTCAGGAATATCTTCAAGGCTTTTAGTCAGACAGTGATGACATTCTAAGACAATGTTTACAACACCCCGCCGTAATTTATACTGTTATAGGAGTTAGTCAAATATACATATACACTTTAGGAATTTAATTTGTAGTCAGTCAGAACCCAAACACCTGAGCACAGGTTCGGATAAGTCGACTTACCGCCCTCCCTTCATCAGTTCCCTCTTTCCCCCACCAACAAGTTCGCACCATCCCCCTCGCAAATCCATCTTTCCGTCACATCTCTCCCCCATCCCACTCCCTCCACTTCCTCTCTCTCTCTCTCTCTCTCTCTCTCTCTCTCTCTAAACGGCACCTGGGGAGATTTAAAGTCTTACACAGTTATTCTATAGTAATTTTGTTTAATAGCTTAAGAACAGAAATGTTGGGTGTGATAATGAATCGATGGTAAATGAACATGACTATTTTGGCTCGGTTGGCAGTTTTGAAAACTGTAATTGAGCAATTTACTAATGTGTTCATTGGCATGTGATCGCAAAAAGTGGTTTGTCGCTGGGTGGTGAAGGTGTGCTACATTCACACTGTCCATGGCAAAATTGCTTAGATGCGCAAATGGATGCAAACGCATAATTACAATGCTACTTTTTAATATTTTCAACCTAGAGATGAAAGCTGGTGCACTGAAAATAAGTCTTAACAAGTAATTATTAACCATAACACTTTATGTATAGCATTATGCAACAAATTTCCCCTAATCTACTTAACGTTTGGGAAGGTAGCGTTTGTCAAGCCATGACGTTTGAGGATAATATCCATGAAGGTGGCGCCCGTCGTTGTCGCCTCTGACTACGATTGATGAGGATGAGCTATTCCTTGACAGCGATGATGATTGAAATAAAATTATGAATTTTCATGTGTATCATTATCTATCAACTCTATAACTAATATTAATTATTTTACTATTTTACTGACACCATCTAATTGCATACTAATTATGCGCATTGCCCAATCTATCTCATCACATTATACGAACAATCGAACAACAGGTACAGAAAAACGACCTTGCACATATTTACAATCTAAGATAAAAAAATATAAATTCTCACTACAATTCTTAGGCAACACAGTAGAATGAGGTGGAACATCAAAGTGGAGCTCATTAGCAAAAATCAGTCAACTCATCGTTGGCATATACACATTGAGTTATAATGTGGCAAAATCATGCGACATAATAATGTACAATGTATGTATTTATATTTGTGTTGTGTGATTTAGACGAGAGAGAAAAGGGGGTGGGAGAATTAGAAGGGGAAGAGGAGGCGGTGGGAGTGGGGAGAGGTGTGATAGAAGGATCATGGGTCTGCAACGTGGGAGCTTCTTGGTAGGGGAAGGAGGAAGGAGGAACCGATGAAGGCGAAGGCGGTATGTCGACTCATCCGAACTTGTGCTCAGGTGTTTGGGTTCTAACTGACTACAACTTAAAATCATAAGAGTAAAACACTAAAGTATATACATTTGACTAACTCCTATGTCATTATAAATGACAACGGATGTTGTAAACACTGTGTTAGAATGTCATCACTGTCCGAAAAAAAGCCTTGAAGATATTCCCGAAAAAGGATGCCACATCGAGTCTGAAAGATGTGCGTATGGTACCGCTATGGGTGCCAACAACACAGGCTACCACCGGGCCGTAGCTGATAGTTTCTTGGGCCGCGGCTGAGAGTTTCATAGGCCGTGGCTGAGGGTTTCATGCAGCATTATATGCTCTACAGAAAACTTGAATGCGCCCGAAGAATCTTCTGCGCATTTTGTACTTGTTTTATTTATTTTGGTGACTCCTCAGAATCTATCTATTTCTTTAATAGTGGTAATATCGTATACACAGAAAAAATATAAGAAAGGGCAAAAAGCCAAAGGAACAGCAAAGGAAATAAGGGAATAGATGTGAAAATATGAACTTTCATTTTGGCATAGAATATGGGTTCGTATAGTTAAAATTCTAGTATCCCTTGGCTGACCGTGACGTCAGGGATTCCCCTAGCTGTTAGTTGTAGCCTGTAAGTAGGGCAAATAACTAAGAGAGTCAAAAGACAACCAGTGTAAGTAATTAACTGTCTGTCCAATTGTATAGTTTCATAAAAAAAATGAAATCCTCTCCCTATCGAGCCGAAACAATTTATCCCATGCTTCATCATCAAAGAACCCTCTTTCGCTCTTTCTCTCTCTCTGATCAAATATTCATATATGCTGCACACACATCCACGCACACACACGTGTACACCAGTTATGCAAAGGTCGCTCTGTCAACTGATGGCCACAATCCCCTGGGAACGAGCGATCTAAATTCATGTTGCGACACATTTCAACTTTGGGTCGCAATTAGACTTTGTTGAATGCTTTCGATTTCATTATGTTCCCGCGGGTCTTCATATTCCATCATTTTATTCCTTTTGATATTTTCTCTGCATAAATGTGTTCTGGTGATCACGCTCGCAAAAGCATCGTTGTTTGGCCTTTGCACGCGTTAATGAATATTCAAGTTTGACTGCGACTTTTTATTCTATTTCAAATTTGCATAAGAGAGTTTCAGCGCGGAACTGTATTTAGATTCTAGTGCGTTTTAGCTTTATGTCATGTGTAGTATATATATATTATATATATATATAATACATATATATATATATATATATATATATATATATATATATATATAAGTCATATCACATTTCCGTGATTCATATGCATATATCGAGCTACAATGTCCTTTAATATCTAATACGCTCTACCTCGGAATTAATATATTTCATATATGCTTAACCGAAGGGGAATTTTTTCTCGATAATAGATTTGCCTGGACCAGGGCGCGAACCTATGGATCCTTTCAAACCCAGGAACGTGGTGTAGTAGGAAAAGCTTCAATGACGTTCCTGGGTTTGAAAGGATTCCATAGGTTCGCGCCTAGGTCCAGGCAAATCTATTATCGAGAAAAAATTCCCCTTCGGTTAAGCATATATGAAAATATATTAATTCCGAGGTAGAGCGAATTAGATATTAAAGGACATTGTAGCTCGATATATATATATATATATATATATATATATATATATATATATATATATATATATAATATATATAGAGATATATATATATATAGAAAAGTATATATATATATATATATATATATATATCTATATATATATATATATATATATATATGATATATATATATATATATATATATATATATAATATATTCAGTTTGTAAGTCTAAAATGTCAAACGATGCAGAGGAGAATGGTTTTCTATGTTTGAAGGACTTGTCATAAAACACCCCCTTACGGAAATATATATTGCACGAATACCAGCAAACTGTATATAGTGAGCATTATCAATTCTAAAGAGATACGAGTTCATATATATTTCAGTCCATTTACACAGGGGATCCAACTGATTTGCATTTAAGTCTGTGATTGTATCTTTGAGGTCATTCTTAAACATGTTACAAATACAAGGGAAGTAAGTTGTATAATGGCAGATTCTAAAAGATTTTGTGATAAGACATCTTTTGGTCTTGCTATTACTGGACTACCAATCCAATTTATCCGGTGGTTGTTTTCACTTAAATGAATGAATATTGCATTAGAAATTTGCCCAGTTTTGACAAAATATTTATATTGCTTGATTCTTACTTTCAAGTTCTTGCTAGAATGCCCGACTTATAAGGAAGGGCAGTCCATACATGGAATTTTATATATTATATTGTTGCTTCCCCTGGGGCCATTTTTTATTAACATTCCTTTTAGTGTGTCATTATAGGAAAAAACAAGGTTGACCTTAAAGGCTTTTAACAATGATTTAATGGCTTCAAATCCGCTGAAATAAGGCAAACTGAGAATGTTCTCAGAATTTTCTTTCTCCGTGTTACTTACACTATAAAACTTTTTATGGGCTTTATTATAACAAATATCTATTATATGTGAAGGATAACATAAATCTCTCCCTATTTTTCTTATGTATTCAATTTCTTGATCCAAATATTGGGGACTGACAATACGCAATGCTCGTAAAAACATAGAAGAAAAAATTTATATTTTGATATTAAGATGGTGGCCTGAATAGAAATGAACATAAGTTAAGATGTTGGTTGGTTTCCTATAAATACTGAATTTACATTGAAATGGGTCTCTATGTATCAAAGCATCTAAGCAAGGGAGGCAAATGTCTTTTTCCAATTCTAGAGTAAACTTAATCGATGGTACAAGGTTATTTAATTTAGAGCGTAAATCATTTACATCAATACCAGCAGGCAAAACAATTAAAATATCATCAACATATCTATACCACTTTAAAGGAATATAAATGGTAAGAGGTAAAAGGTGTTTTTCAAAGAATTCCATGTACAAGTTTGAGAGGAGTGGTGATAAAGGGTTGCCCATTGCCATGCCAAATATTTGTTTATAAAATTTACCATTGCATATAAACTTACAATCACAAACGCAGAACCTAGTGAGTGAAATAATGTGACTTATAGGTAGAGGTAATTCATGCTGAGTTAGTTCATTACTAAGATACTCTAAAATAGAGTCAATAAGGACTTTAGTAAAAAGAGAACATACATCAAAACTAACAAATCTATCAGTGATGCAAAAAGTAATTTTGTTTAATTTAACAACTAAATCCGGAGAATTATATATCTGAGAATCTGAGATAGTTCCAAGTAACGGGGACAAGAGCTTAGTGATATATTTCGAAAGATTATATACTTTGTGCGTTTTGACTAATCCGTAAAGGTAAGATAGCGAAGGAAATTTGACTGACACATCACAAATAAAATAGTGGTACATTTTATAAATGAGTCCACAAAAACAAACTGATTATAATTCTCATTAATCAAACATGGGCAGATAATGCCTCAAAAAAATTATATGAAAAGTTCACAGGGGAAGCAAATCATGACCCACGAACGAACAAGCATTCTCGTAGGACCACTACCTTAAGATGACGTCACGGTCATGTAACGAGTTCGTTGTGCAAAACAGTTTGGTTTATAGCCCACAATTTATTTCATAATTCCTGATCTACACATAACAGGGTTTTCTACATTCTATATTTTCCCCCTAGATCCAAGAAATAATAATCTCAAAGGATGGAAACTATTCCTCACTAGCTCCGCCCACGGAAACATATGCACACATCCCAATGTCAGGAATTTCCACAGCAAACTCAGCTTATTTAAAGGTGCCTTTGAAACAGTAGATTCTCCTTAACAAAGAACATTTCCTTTTGTTTCCATGAGGCATATATATATATACATATATATATATATATATATATATATATATATATGATATATATATATATATATATATATATATATATTATAATATATATATATATATATTATATATATATATATATATCTATATATCTATATATATCTTATATTGATGCCTTCACAAAGTATGACTCCCCCTCAGTAATTGTATGCAATGTTGTAGTGTCTATGATATATTCAGAATTCTCAAAAGCAAAATTTAAATTAAAGAAAGAATATAGAGTAACGAGAGAGAGAAATTACTTTTATTTGCAAAAGCAGAGTATCTTTCATCACTTGAAGCTGCATGATCTTTTCTCTTTTTTTGAATCTGTAAAGAACTGGACCAGCCTTTACCTTGAGCCATTCAAGAAACTCATGTGTTAATGCGCAATGTTTCGTAAGACTAAAACATTTTGCTTACGTCTTTACAAAAATTCTTCAATTCATTTTAGTAATTAGAGATTCTTTTGCTGTGAAACTGTTTAATATTACTGATAAATTAACTCTTATCTCTCTCGATTTGTCGTAAGAGAATTTGTTGCCTTGTAAGTAATTCAACTGGGTGATGAGATGAGTGTATCGAACCCTAAACTGTGGTGACGTCATTTTCACGGAAGTTACCACACTATGCTTGTGACAGTACATTCAACCAACCCTTAAGAAGATTAAAGGAAGATTATCAGCGGGAGTGACCTGAACTGGCTGACCTGTGGATGGACCTCTTGGTATAAATTCCACCTTTTCTGCAACTTTTCTCATTCATTTACCTGAAGAGGGAGACAGCAGTCGCTGAAATATAGTATTTCTCTCTCTATAGTTTTGGCATGATTTTTTTATTGGGCTCCGCGTTTTATGATATATAAAATATGTATGTATATATATATATATATATATATATATATTATATATATATATATATATATATACAAACACACACAACCACACAAGATAAGAGAGCAGTGGAAACAGACTATAACATAAAAAACATATTTATTTGTGCCAACGTTTCAAGACAACAATTCTCATTTTCAAGGCTGTAATAAAACTTGTGGATTATAAATACAAATAAATTATACAATAATCTCTTTAAAACCAAACGTACAAAAGGATAGATTTGTCATTGCTGGAGGTACCAACTTATATAAAAGGGAGAAGGATGGCGACTGGAATGTGGGTAGGTGAAAAGCAAAGAAACCGGTTATGACAGGTAGAGAGGGGTGGAGGAGTTTTGGGCAAATAAAAACGGTACTCTCTCTTTGATAGTTAGTGATTCCAGAACAGTGGTAGCTCGGAAGAGGCCCTTGTAATGATTTTAAATTGCTTATATATTGGCTGCTACCTCCAGCAATGACTAATCTATCCTTATGTACATTTGGTTTTAGAGAGATTATTATATGATTTATTTGTATTTATAATCACCATTTATTCTTTTATTACAGCCTTGAAAATGAGACTTGTTGCCTTGGATCGTCGGCACAAATAAAGATTTTCTATGTACCAAACGGTTTCCACTGCCCTTTAATCTTCATATATCTGACTGATTAGCTGTGCTGCCTGTATCCTTTATATATATATATATATATATATATATATATATATATATATATATATATATATATATATATATATATATGTGTGTAATAAATACATTATTTAATATTACTGTATCTGTAAATAAAACCCATGACCTGAGGTCATGGCATTAGGAGGGTCCTACGTGACCAATGCAGATCTAGATTACGCTATGCGCTGTCTGCAGTAGCCTGGTTTAGCTCTGTACATTGTCATCATTTTATATTAATGATAACTTTGCACAACAACTTCCATGGGAAACGGTTGACCTGTTAACCTACGCCGGAAACTTGTAACTTCCGAGCCGGCGGAACTACATATGTTTTTATATGAATCGCTGAGATAGCTAATGTTCCGCTATCGACGTGATGCTTTAGAATGGCAGTTCCGTGCCAGCATTCAAACATATCGGTCTCCCGACCGATCTGCATCTCTTAGTATGGAGTTACAGAATAAAGTTGTTATATCTGTTCAACATATCTGTTTGAATCCTCTCCTTTAGTTAAGAAGAACCCCTCTACTAAGATATCACAAGGAGATGGAAGGAACCAGAAATACTTACGAATGACAGTCGTAAGGAGAAACAAAAAAAAGTCTTTCGCAAAAGCGAAGAGACTTAGACTGGTGGCAGCTAAAGACGAAGAATAAAATTAACAAGACCCATATCAGCTGACCGAAGATCTACAGGAACCAACTTCCACCTTCGAAATCAAACTAAACAGAGGAAACGGGATCTTCAATCAACGCAACATTTTATGAAGACGAAGATATGTCCTTTATCGAGAAGAATACAAGCATCAACAACGACGTTTGAGTGACTGTTGTCACTTATCTTCGAGAATCAACACCGGACGAGAGCAGCATCGAACATCAACAGAAAGAAGAAAACACACAAAGGAAACATCGCGCGAGATCAAGCAAGGACGCAAAGAGTAGAGCAAGAGGAAGTAATGCAAGGACGGAGGCTGTGACGTCATCAATCTTGGACTTCTTCATGCATCGGTGCGCCTGAGAGAAGACAGTGACGTCATCACGACTTCCGACGCGAGACGACAGGAACTGAGACGTCATCCCATGTCAACAATCCTTCACCATATAATCTGGAGCTAAGTACCATTTTATCTATTCAGGTTCTTTCCTCAGTGAAGTGTTGTTCATCAGGAGTCAATCGTCCAGTATTCTGGGGGGGTAGTTTGTTCGCCATCTTAATCTTCCTTCATTACAGAATCAATCTTCAACTACGAGTTCTCGCCCGCAGATTATTTTCTTTCTCTTCTCGTTGTTGCTAATCGTTTCTTGCAGGAATTCTCCGTATAATATTTTATCAAATTATCTGTATTTTTGTATCTTTTGGGGGATTTTCCTATTATTATAACACATTTATACAGTACATTGCATATGCCGTTTTTACGTAGTGGTCGGGTGTACTCTTATAGATATTTTGATAGGATCGCAAGGAATAGAATGATAAGAAAAAAGTATAAGTGGAAATGGCAACTACTCCGGCTGGCAACCCCAATGTGGTGACTCTCGTGAGCGCAGAGGTCAGCAATTGTCCCTTTTCAAGGTCGGGTCAATGGGTTCCTGCCACAAAATGTTGAGGCATGGATCTCATCTGTAGACGCTCATTTAAATGCAAAAAGCATCACAGACCCAGCAGTACAATTACAGGAGGCCAAAAGCTTCATAGACTTTGCTAAAGGAGACGCAAGTGCTTATCTAAGGGGTGTTTCTTTCCAAGAGGCGCTTACATGGGACGAGTTCAAAATCAGATTACGTGCCGTGTATGGGGGTGAAGAGGCTTTAGATGTAGTATTGGCATTGAGAAATATCCTTAACCAAGCCTCCATGACTCAGCTTAATGTTGTCGAGCGGGCGGCGCTAATTGCCGACCGGCTAAATGAATATCAAGTTAGTTTAAGTAACTCCGGGTGGGTTACGAGTGCCAAAATCAACGTGAAAAGATTTGATCCGTTTGATTTACCTTACGAGTATCACTGCAATGTTGCCTGAAGCGTTAGTGCGGTGTTTTGACAAAAAATTGCAGCCCAACAGTACGGAATTAGATGTGTATAAACAAATCAAAAAACACATGTCTAAATGTACCGACCTAGATCCTTCGCTCATTCAAGTTTTTGCAAAAAATGAGAACAAGCCACAAGTAAACGTGGTACATAATAATAATCAAGTTGCAGGGATGGTTTGTTATAACTGTAAACGACCGGGTCACATGATTTCAGACTGTCGGACGCGTTTTTGTTCAATACATAATAGTTCCACTCATTCATATAATCGTTGCTACTCGAGGAATCAACAGCAGAATGCTACAAACACGCAACCAGTTGCCAGTGCAAATAAAAAGAAGGGTCCTCAGTACTATAAAAAGAAACAACCAAACGGAAATTCTGCACAACAGCAGAAACAAACAAATCGTGCTTCAGGTACCTCTGTTCCTGGGCCGTCTAGCCAGAACTTGCAAGGGCAAGCGAATTTTCAAGGTGTTGATAAACAAAACAAATACCACGTAGTTCTCTCCAAGGGGGGAGAGGGCGATGTGGGTCATCAATATCAACATCTTTTGTATCAAATAATCAGTTTAATCATTTATCAGATCATTGTGAGGCAATTGATTTTCCTATGAAACACACGGCCGAATCCAAAAATCTGTGCAGGTTCCCGTAGATTTGCAACAAATTCATGCAATTATTAGTCAAAACGAGTTGCGACCAACCTTACATGCAGTAAATTTGGACCATAAGTCATTCACTTTGTTCTTTGATTCTGGTAGTCCACGTAATATCATGGATTTAAGGACTCATCATTTACTCTTTCAAATTTCCCTATAGAGAAGTCCGGAATAAGACTCTCAGGCATAGGGAATAATGAATTAAATGTGGTAGGAGTAACTCATGTACAGTACAAGGTCGGTAAGCGCACGTTTGCCGATACCTTTATCGTTGTACAAAACATTAATATGTATCCCGCAGTAATTATCGGATACCCGTCTATGGGCACTCAAAATATTATCTTAGCACCTGCAAAACACGGCGTGTATATCAAAGGGAAATTCTATAAGTCTTCTAATACCCTAAAATCAGTTTTAGATAATAAAGAGACAGACAGAGTGGTCACTTACATTAAAGAACCAATCACCTGTCTCATGAACCAAGAAATAATACATGCAACCCAACAGAACTCTCGCTCGCCCGTAATATCAGCTTGCACGCAAACTCTCGAGCCTAACATAACTTCGAACATATTAGTGCGTGTAAAGAGAACCTTGCCAGGATCTGAAACGTTAATCCTTTCCGAAACTCTGAAAACACACGGATTATCCGTCACACAAGCCATTTATACAGTCGGCTCACAACAACAATGTCACATCGAAGTCTGTAATCATTTGAATACCACTTTAGTAATCCACAAAAATCAACATATCTTGGATGCAGAAGTTTATAAACATCGCATTCTTACCGTAGCTGAGATAAATCACGCTCAATCAGTTGCGGATGAATCCCTTTTGCAATCTATAAAGAACAAAAATTTTAGAATCTTTTAACTAAATATCATGATGTTTTTTCCACTACGGATGGAACCTTAGGAAAAACGGATGTCATCGAGCATCAAATAAGGCTCAAGGACAAACAGAAAGTAATCTATGTACCTTCGTACCGACTTCCTATGAAATTTCAGAATGAGATAACAGAGGAAGTAGGTAAAATGCTAAAGGAAGGAGTCATTAGGAAATCAAACAGCCCTTATAATTTTCCGTTAATAGTAGTACCGAAAAAAGATCGAACTTGGCGGATATGCGTCGATTTTCGTCGTTTAAATGAAGAAACAATCCCTGACAGATTCCCAGTACCATGTACTGATGATATCCTATCTCTACTAGGTCAGAACAAATATTTCACCAGCTTAGACCTACTAGAGGGATTTCATCAGATTCCGTTGGAACAAGAGAGTATCCCATACACTGCCTTCAGCACAGCCAGGGGACATTATGAATTTTTGCGTATGCCTTTTGGTTTACGTTGTGCTCCCATAACTTTTACTCGTATGATAAACATTGTGTTTGGAGACTTGTTAGGAGATATCCTACATGCCTACATGGACGACCTAGTAATCTTTGCCAATACATTAGAAGAACATTTACGTAAATTAGAGTTAGTGCTACAAAGACTAAGGCAGCATAATTTAAGGGTAAAGATAAGTAAGTGTGAATTTTTTCTTTTAAAACAGAACTAGTCTATTTAGGTTTCACGGTTTCTAGTGAAGGTCTTAAAGTAGTCCATGATAAGGTATCGGCTATCCGTAACTTTCCGATACCTACTAACGTCAAGGGAATACAGCAATTTTTAGGATGTAGCGGATACTACAGGAGGTTTATTAGAAACTACTCCATAATAGCCGCTCCCCTAACCGATCTTATAAAAAAGGGCGTAGATTTCATATGGTCTGAAATTCATCAACAGGCGTTCGATAAATTGAAAGATGAACTGTGTAGTTCTCCTATCTTGAAATTTCCTGACTTCGGTAAGGAATTTTTCATAGCAACAGACGCCTCAGACCTAGGAGTAGGTGGGGTATTGCTTCAACAATATGATAAACAGTTTTTCCCTATAGCTTTTTATTCACGTAAACTGAGACCTTCCGAAAGTAAATATGCAGTAATAGACAAGGAAGGGCTCGCTATTGTTAATTCACTCGTGCATTTTAAATTCATAATATACGGTTATCCCGTCAAGGTTCTCACTGATCATAAGCCCCTAACCGACTTCTTTAAAGGCTTTAGTCACAGCCCTAAGCGAACTCGGTGGCACATGATCATCCAGGACTTTGGCACGAGGATCGGGTATTTACCTTGGAAAGCAAATATCATTGCTGACGCATTATCACGCAACCCCTCTTCATCTTGTACCGAGCCATTAGCTGAATTAATAGATATCTCAATCTCCACGCCCATTGTTAAAACTATATCTGAACAGGAAGATCTGGGCTGGAGTGCTGAACTATTACAGACAGAACAAAGAAAAGATCCGCAAATAGAAAAAATCATCATTGCGTTAAACGGAAATCCGAAGGAAAAGGAATACATAAAGTATAAGCAGCAGAATTATATCATCAAGGATAATATCCTGTGTAGATCCGTGACGAGGAAAACCCGCAACACACCACAGTTGAATAACAACCAGGTGGTGGTACCTATCTCACTCTTACCCACTGTCTTAAAATGGTTGCATGAAAATCCACTGCATGGACACCCGGGTTATTCCTTAATGTCACAGAAAGCCAAATCCTTATTTTATTGGCATACGATGCTTACAGATATAAAAAAGCACATAGCAAATTGTCGCACTTGTCAAGAATACAAAGGGCACACGAAGACACCTGTCAGCCTAGGGGCTTACCCCGTGCCAAATCAACCCTTTGAAAGAGTACATTTAGATTTATTAACAGGATTTTACGAGTCAGACAGAGGAAATAAGCACCTCCTAGTAATCATAGATGCTTTGACTCGATATACAGAACTTATAGCGCTTAAAACAAAAACCACGGTCGAGTGCGCTAGAAAGTTTTACGAGTGCTACATTTGTAAACATGGAATTCCACACACCATTATATCAGACTCGGGCGGGGAGTTCAATAATCATTTCCTTAACTCCTTGTGCGAATTCCTTTGTATAAAGAAAATCAATACCATGATCTATCACCCAGAGTCTAATGGGCTAATGGAAAGGGCAAATCGTAAGGTTTTAAACATTTTAAGGGTCACCTTAGGGGGGGCAGACCCCAACTGGGACATTGCCATACCTGCAGTACTAAGCACACTTAATCACTCGTATCATGTGTCTATTAAAATGACACCGCACGAGGCACTGTACGGTATCCCGGCTAGAACACCTTTCCACATACTAACGCCTACAACTAATTTATCAAATCCTCTAAAGGATGTTATGGATGCAAGCATAAGTCGATATAATATACTTCGTAAGAATCTAGAAGAAGCACAAATAATAATGAAAAAAAATCATGATAAAATAGCTAAGCCAACTAGAACATATGCCGTGGGCGATCAGGTATACATACAAGTATACGTACGTAAAGGTTTAAATTATAAACTGACACCTAAGTTTGAAGGCCCGTTTAACATTTTAGAAAATTTAACGGCCAATAGATTTAGGGTTCAAAATGTATCCAAACCCACTGATGTGAGAATAGTTCCATTGGCACATATCAGAATCTAAGAAAGGTAGATGGAGTGAGGGAAAAAATGGTTGTATTTATGAAACTTGTATAATAATTTATATATATATCTATTAATCATATTTGTATGTAAACCTATTCTTTTACGCGAGTTATTACATATGTTTTACTCATTGCAGGTTTCAAAAATGAATCTGTTATTGTTGGGAGTGATATTGTGTATTCAGACATCTTTGTTGTATGGAAAGAGCGCTAGGACGAAAGAAATAGAATTTAATCATGGCTCGATTATCGAGAGAACAGACGATGTATTCATCGTGTCAAGTAATATAGTCATAGAAGTGGATATGCACGCTATATTTTTGCCTGAAGATGACGTCCTTAACTTAAAGAATGACCTGATGAGGTTTGCTGTTTCGCTTAAGGAAATGCACGAACGTAATTTTCATGCTAACTCAGAGATTTCGCTAGCTCAAACCCTAAGCGTCGCGGAAATGTTGTCTTATGACATACAAAATAAAACCGCCGAGGCAGAGGAACTTGCTCGTGACCTGCTGATGTGGTCTGTGCGGCACAATACTCTCGAACGCCGCAACCCGCTTATTCTGGCTGGACTAAACTTCTTAGGATCTGTTGCGAATCTAGGCTTAGGAATTTCAAATCGCCTTAAGATAAATAATCAAAATAAAAGAATTGAGTTTTTGCAACACAAAACCGAATTAGCTTTGTCTGAACTTCGCAGTCAGTTATCTTCAATCAATCAAATAATGAGTATCGTAAACGAACATTCAAATAATATCGATCAGGTGGTCATGGAAGTTCAACATTTGCTGGCTACATTAGCTTACTATAGTTCGAAAATAGATCATATCCGTGTGAAAATATCACATTTTATTGAGAAATCAAAAGATTATGTAGAAGCTATTACGTTAGCGACAAAGGGTGTGTTATCTCCACACCTCATGCCTATTAAAGATCTGACGTTAACTTTGGAAAACGGACGGGAGAAACTAGGTTATATTCCTTTATTAGACGCCCATAAAGTAGAGTTCTATTATAGCCTAATATCAGTCAGCGTTGAAAATTATAGAATTATGATCACAATACCTTTTGATTCTTCCGATGCTTGGCAATCATACAAAATAGCACCGTTTCCTACTTTCATGACGAATAACTCAAGTCCAGTAATATCCAATTTGACGGGGCATGTACTGATTTCTTCTGATAGGAAATCATTTACAGTCATTAAAGACTTAGATAAACTCACTCACTGTTCAGAAGCCATGAATAATAAAATTTGTATAGCTGACTCTTTTGAATTCTATCCTATATCAACGGATTCATGTGAGTTAGGCATAGTGCTAAACGGCTCTCTCTCTCATACAAGCGAAGGTTGTCTGGGGAAACTTTATCCCTTTTACAGTAATAAATTCAATTACAGGATGAATAATGGTTCCTGGATCCGTTACAATAAAGCCGGATTCAACGTATATGTCTGGATGGGGTATTCCGGAGGGACCACCGCCCATTCCCCTATCTTTGTAGCAGCTGATGGTTGTACGGGGACATCTACAAACTACACCGTCAGAGGGGTCAACACGATAATACGTGAGAAGGCGTATTTTGCGAACTATACTTGGGCGTCTACAATCATCCCATCACTACCTCTCCCATACAACGCGCGGGTGGCTCATCGTTTGACGCAACTGGCTGAGATGAACCACGCGTCACCGACTTATGCAGGTGGAGAAAATCTTCGTTACTACATTCTGCTGGCCGTGTTCAGCATGACGGCCATATTGGTTATCGCCGTCAACATCTTTGCTTGGCGTAGGCTGAGGCGTAAACAGAAGGATCTCCAAGGAAACGTATTGTCCCGTCTAGATGAAGTACCCGTTAAACTCAAGTCGTTTGAGTTTAGGGCGCCTGAAACTGGCCACTTCAACTTCATTTTGTGCCTAGGGAAATTGTCTGGAATTGTGTTGTGTGTGAAAAGCAGTCCGTATGCTGGCAAAAATGTAGGACAAGAAAGACTCACGCCTTTGCATTTGAACAGTTAAAGTATCTCCCGGGCACCTAATAAAATATTATAGCCCAATATTATACATTAATATACTCCTAAAGGTATTTCTCGGGCACCTTATAAAATATATCAGCCCTATATATTGCATTTGTGCACAAGTACACAATTATACTATTATACAATTGTACAATTATATTTATCTATTACAAAGAGTGACAAGTACTCTTTAACAATTATCCATGATCATGCTATAATCATTATTCTTAATCAGGTTACCTATTATCATATTAATCATGTATACATGTTAATCTTTTGATTTTTACCTTTTTATTATTTTTGGGTACCTAATCATTATTATTACCAAACATGGATCTAGATTTTCCATGGATTTATCTTTGTTTATGAATATGTCAAAAGGGTATGTAACAGAACCTTTTTATGCATTTAATCACTTATTATGTTTATAACTAAACATATGTTACGAGCACGCTCCTAAGAAACAATGTTTAAAGTAACTTTTGTTATTCAAGGCTTGAATAGGTAGCAGTCCGAGCCTAATGTAATAAATACATTATTTAATATTACAGTATCTGTAAATAAAACCCATGACCTGAGGTCATGGCATTAGGAGGGTCCTACGTGACCAATGCAGATCTAGATTAGCGCTATTAGCTCTGTACATTGTCATCATTTTATATTAATGATAACTTTGCACAACAACTTCCATGGGAAGCGGTTGACCTGTTAACCTACGCCGGAAACTTGTAACTTCCGAGCCGGCGGACTACGTATGTTTTTATATGAATCGCTGAGATAGCTAATGTTCCGCTATCGACGTGATGCTTTAGAATGGCAGTTCCGTGCCAGCATTCAAACATATCGGTCTCCCGACCGATCTGCATCTCTTAGTATGGAGTTACAGAATAAAGTTGTTATATCTGTTCAACATATCTGTTTGAATCCTCTCCTTTAGTTAAGAAGAACCCCTCTACTAAGATATCACAAGGAGATGGAAGGAACCAGAAATACTTACGAATGACAGTCGTAAGGAGAAACAAAAAAAAGTCTTTCGCAAAAGCGAAGAGACTTAGATATATATATATTATTTATATATATATATATATATTATATATATATATATATATATATATATATATATATATGTGTGTGTGTGTGTGTGTGTGTGTGTGTGTGTGTGTGTGTGTGTGTGTGCGAGTGTGTGTGTGTGCGCGCGTGTGTGTTTATGCAAATGTGAGTGATTACGGCGTAAGAGAAAAAAGAGGCAGCGAGGGTGAAAGCTATCATTTGTGAGATGGATTCTGGAGATCAGTTTGGCTGAAAAATATTTTCACTGGTTCATAAACGCGAATCACTTTGTAATTAAATTTTCCTTACTAAAAATTAAAAACAACAAAGTTTCCTCTAAATGCCTCTAAAAGTATGGAAATACGAGTGTTACACAATTTATTATGCCTTCCGTAAATTTATCGTTGACTTAGTATATGGTCTCTCACATTTAATCTATGGAAATTAAAATATTATGATATGGAAAAAAAACGGTATAGAAAGAAAACCCTGACAAACAATATCTATTGCTTCTAAAGCATCTTTGTAATACAAAAACCGTAAGTAGTTTGATACACTCAAAAAGGAATCTTTGGTCGTCTGAACAAATCTTGATACAGCAAAACATCAGCTTATGCCGTCGTCAACTTTCATTCCTCGCTATCTGCCTCTCGCCAACCACACTCAGAATAAAGAATGTAAGTTCCTTTTTATTTCATTTTCGAAAGATATGCACCAAACACTAGGTACCATTATCTAATGCATTCTTAATATTTGAACTGATGGTGTGCATTTGTGAGCATACACATACGAAAGAAAGAGAGAGAGAGAGAGAGAGAGAGAGAGAGAGAGAGAGAGAGAGAGAGAGAGAGAGATTAAAAAAAAATATCAGTTTGGCTACAGAAGAATACGTACGTTTGTTCAACCGGCCTCTGAAAAGGAAAACGATGTAATATCAAACTATGTTTGGAAAGACTAGCTGTAATATATATATATATATATATATATATATATATATATATCCTATATATATATATATATATATATATGTAACATAAAGAGGGGGATTTGCTATGAGATATTTTAAATAATATATAATGTGATATGCTGTGACGTTTCTTAGAATGTAGAGAATCAGCAATTTAACTTTCTTAGTTACAGAGAGATTGTTGCGGGAGTCAGGCGAAGCCATGGAGCCTTTTGCCTTTTGTGAAAGTGCTTGGAGATTCTAGGCTGAAATGGGTGAGTTATTATATCTGTTTTAGCCAAAGTGTGGTTGGATTGTATTTGAATATTTATTTCAGAGATAGCCCGTTTATGTGATCTTTTGATTATGTTCTTGGGCTTATCAGAGTGTTCTCCTGTCTCCTAACAGGCGATTCTAGAATGTGGGGAATCGATCTAGTAGAGGGAGCTATTTTCTGGAGAAGAGTAGGATTATTCATTGGAGAAATGGTGTTGACTAATTACTGTATATGAAAGGCCTAGGGTTTTTGATTAATAATATATTGCCAATATGTTCAAGTTCTCCAACTCAATTCTCCAAACTCACACATCAGCACACACACAACTCAGAAATCACAGCAACTCCACGGACTCCTGCACTCACATTTCAAACTCGAATGTTATCATAAGAAAAAAAAAAAAATCGTAATGAGCCCAAGGGAAAAAAAAGAATCACGTAACACACCCAGACCCAAAAAATGTTCTCTCAAGCTCTGATATTTGAACAACCCACAAAATCAGTAAAAATCTCCAACGTTTAACAACAAAAACCCCTTTACTGCTCATACAATTAATTACAATGAAACGTAATGTCAAACTCCCATTTACGTTAACAACAACTCCCGAAAAATTACATCACCCGACAAATTACATCTCCCGATAAGTTACATCTCCCGATAAAAAGGAAATGCTATTTAAGCTCAATCCCCCAATTACATCTCTCATAGGAAAAAGAAGAAAAATAATAAAAAAAAGGATAATCACAAGTAGGTTTCCCCAATCACAAAATACATAATACATGTATAATATGCATAACTCCCTGCGTTTTTCCCAAAAAATGCGCTTTCGTGAAATGCTATTGTCAACATTTCCAGATATTGCTAAAATTCTGATCAATCATCATCAGAGGAAAAGAGTCAGCACACGGCTCATCACATCGCTTGTCAGCAGAAAAATTCACCTGCGGACGTATGCTCAAACTGCGACACAAAAAATGTCCAATCAGACACACAAGTTTGGAAACTCATGACTTTATAGAAAAAGGTCTAACAGACACATTTCACAAAATTAACTCCAGGAGATGACTAATGTGTTCAAAAATTTGTCTCAAAGACTTAACTCTCAACATGACACAGCCCAATTATATGCCTCCACAGTTTTTGAGTTAGGATTCAGTTCACATTATCATTTTTTTCCCCATAAGAGTAGAAAGTAGTGTCTTGGCACACATTAAAGGAGACGCATTTGTCTTGTTTTAACACATATGTATAGGTGTGAAGGATTTTTTATACATACAACTTGGTTCTTGGGGTTGCTTGAATTGCATTTTTTTGCTCCCAGAGACAGAGTGCTCGCTCATGTATACGCACTCAGCACAATTTTTGCTGATCGACAGAGGGGTATTGCCAAAGGGAGGCTAGTGGTGTCTTCCACGGGGGAATGCTTGATGGGGGGGGGGGGAACTTCTTTTTTTTTTTCTTTGTGTCAGGGTAATGGGGGCGAATGAATGTGGTGCAAGTTTTCTTTATGCTTTGGAGAATGCTTTTAGCAATGTTAGAGGGCACAGTTATAACTGGGGATAAAGAGATTATTTTATAATGGAGATTTGTTTGGGATATGGAGGTTATTTTAAAATGGTGATGACTGGTGATATGCCATTGGTGATGATTGGTGATGACTGGTGATGATTGGTGATGATACCGGGGAGTGATGAGTGGTAATGATTTTGGAGTTATGGGGTGTGGCAATGGTGATGAATACTGGGGAAATAGCAATATTAATGCTTTTACTGGTGTTACTGGAGATATTTATGGAGAATTATCACGGGGGATTATTTTAAGGAAAATTACTATGGAAGATTATTATCATTACTGGAGATATTTTGGGGGGATTCTGTCAGAGTTCATGGTGGTAATAAATTTTTGGGAATGTGCCAATGATTTTATGGGTGGCGATAACAATTTCTGGTGAATTTTGGTGAATTTGATGATAGCAATTTTGGTGATACTAGCGAGTACTGATAGTTGGTGATTCTGATACTTAATACTGGTGAATGGGCGAGTACTAATATTTAGTGATACTACTGATACTGGCGAATTCTGATACTGATAATACTGATGTTGGTGTTATTTTTTTTATACTAACATGGGTGTTGTAATGATATTAAGGGTGGTGATGTTTTTGTGAAAATGGGAGGTACTAACGACACATTTTTTTTGTGAGTTCAGCAGATAATTGCTTGAAGTCTACGTGAGTCACAGATGTTACAGATGTCACGGGAATAGTTAACAGTGCCATTGATTTTTCTTTCCTTTTTTTGGACGTTAGCCATCGCTGACGTAAGTTTTTTTTATCATGGGCGAGTTTGAATTTATTTTTCTCTCCAGACAGTTTGTGTAGATTTTTAATATCTCAGTTCGTGACTTGGAGTCATTGTTCGGGAATGTGTTTATAATTTCAGCTGTTTGATGCTGCAATGAGATTTAGGAGAGAATTTTTGCCTTTTTTGCATGTATACATGATGGCACTACATCTTTTTTTTCTGGATATTTGTGTTCCGGAAATTGTTGGCTTTTTGCATAATTGTGTTTGTTAAGTTTCTAGTGGCCTATGGCGTAGTGCTGTGGGGAAGTCTTTGCTTAGACACTTTATATTTGGAGTTCTGTTGTAGTGAGTTATGGCACATTGGTGATTTTTTCTAGATTTTCCTGGGCAATTTTATTTGCCGAGTTTTTGCCCTTTCTCAGCAGTTATGCTAAACAGAGAGTTTATAGTTTTTGACTATAACATTGAGTTATTTTACTGGGTAATTGGAGATATAATTGGAGATATAATATTTTGGCCATATGATATTTTTTAGAGACTTGTTTTTATTCCACATGGGGTTATTAATGAAATGGAGGAAATATTTTTATCACCGGAGTGGTGTTATTATTAATATGGTGATATATATATATATATATATATATATATATATATATATATATATATATATATATATATATATATATATATATATATATGTGGGGTGGCATTAATTTTTGTTGGTGAGTTTTTTTTTGTGGTTATGATTTTTTTCTGGGGTTTTACAAGCCAAGAGAGGGGTTCTGTGGTTCTTTTGGTTTCGTAACTAATTGCAGGCGAGTGGCATTACTGCATTGTGGTTCTATGGAGATGTTGCATTTTTTATATTCACCAGTGGGTTATTTTTGGCGACATATAATTGCTGAATTGCTGAATTGTGAGTTTACCGTAGTTTTTATCCTGGATAGGTGATAATTTTTTATATAATTGGGCAGTATCATGTGGGAGTTGTGTCTTTGAGACAATTTTTGGGCAACATTGGAGATAATTTTGTGAAATGTGCTTATGTGGTGTCAGTATAGAACTTTGTTTTTGAGAATCATTGGTTTCTGAAGTTGCAAGTCTGACTAGACAGTTCTATACTACAGTTCGAGCACCTGGCGTGTCCGCAGAAGGATTTTTGCTGATAATGCCGTGATGAGTCCGGTTGCAGATTCTTTTCCTTCAGTGTTGATTACTCAGAGTTTTGCACTATTCTGAGAGATGCTGATTTTGGCATTTCACCGAGATGCATCTACGTAAGGGGATTGTTTCCGGCCGTTTCCGATCGAAGAAAAAGTTGCGATGGCAAAATTCTGCAACGATACATATCGCATTTATGAGGGAGACGTCGGGTTATGTATATTATGTGTATTGTGTGATGGGGAAAGTTCACTTATTATTATTGTTATTATCTTTTTTCTTTTTCTTTTTTTTTTCTTTTCCTACGGGAGATGTAATTGGGGTTGAGTTTTAAATAGCATTTCTTTCTGGACGGGAGATATGATTTGTCAGGGTGTGTGAATTGCATGAAATGGCGTTTGACATTAAGTCTCATTGAGATTAACTATATGAGCAGTAAAAAGGGTTTTTGCTGTTAGACATTGAAGAGTTTTTTACTGATTTTGTGGGTTACAGAAATATCAGAGCTTGAGAGAACATTTTCATTGATAACTTGGGTCTGGGCTCGTTACGTGTTTTTTTCTCGGGCTCATTAACATTTTTTTTTCTTGTGCGAATTTGTGAATTTGAAATGTGATGACAGAAGTCCGTGGAGTCTCTGTGAGTCTGAGTTCTGGAGTGTGTGCTAGAATTAAGTTGGAGAATTTAATGTTTGCTTTGCGGGTTATGATAGTGATTTGTGATTTAGTGATCCTATGGAGTTCCTTCACGAGTTGCAGTTCAGTGGTCATATTAATGGGGTTAATTGGGAGACGTTCAGTTAGTATTTTTTGGAATTTTTAAGGTCATTATTTGACAGAAGTATGTCTAGGGGTTAATTCTTTTTTGATTGACCGATGACATGACTGACATACTGAAACACCATAAACATCGTTCCCCAACGCTAGCAAGACGCCCACCAGCCGTTGCAGAGATGTTGCTGTTGTTTGCCGATATGCGAGAGAATCTACGATTCTACAGGGTTTTGCAACGCTTTTGGTCTACAGAAGTTGTCAGATGCCTTCCACTGGGAGACGTTTCGCCTTCCTACAGCGTGTTTTGCGAGTCTGTGCAGTTGCAGGCAAAAAGGGAGGTTCAAAAATTCAAGATGGAAAAAAGTTTCTACACCCAATTGTTATTATAGCCCATATGCAGGAGATAATGTGTGATAGATATTACATTATGCTGCCAGAGACGTGCAGTTATCAGTGTTTATGAGCCGGCCAATGTGTTTTTTCTATATATATGAGCTGTTTTATTTGAGCTGGTGCTAGCTATGAGGTAGCCGAGCTATCTGTAACATAAAGAGGGGGATTTGCAATGAGATATTTTAAATAATATATAATGTGATATGCTGTGACGTTTCTTAGAATGTAGAGAATCAGCAATTTAACTTCCTTAGACAGAGAGAGATTGTTGCGGGAGTCAGGTGAAGCCATGGAGGCTTTTGCCTTTTGTGAAAGTGCTTGGAGATTCTAGGCTGAAATGGGTGAGTTATTATATCTGTTTTAGCCAAAGTGTGGTTGGATTGTATTTGAATATTTATTTCAGAGATAGCCCGTTTATGTGATCTTTTGATTATGTTCTTGGGCTTATCAGAGTGTTCTCCTGTCTCCTAACAGGCTATTCTAGAATGTGGGGAATTGATCTAGTAGAGGGAACTATTTTCTGGAGAAGAGTAGGATTATTCATTGGAGAAATGGTGTTGACTAATTACTGTGTAGACTGTTAGATTACCGAGGGTCATCTGGGTTATTTGGGGTTTGAGTTAACATTCCATTTAATCATTCTGTTAAGAATCTGAGTTATTCAGTTAATACTTTGCTTTTAAATAAATGCATATTTCTGTAATTCACGACTCTGATTTGATGACCTAATGAAATGGAGGGGGGAGGTATGACGAGAGAGAGAGAGAGAGAGAGAGAGAGAGAGAGAGAGAGAGAGAGAGAGAGAGAAAATGTGTTGCCAATGCCAGTTGCCTGCCGCTCTTGGCGTATCGCTACCTTTTAGAATAATGAGATAATTGTCATCTCGTTATTATATATATATATATATATATATATATATATATATATATATATATATATATATATATATATAATATATATATATATATATATTATATATATATATATATATATATGATATATATATATATATTATATATATATATATATATATATATATATATATATATATATATATATATATATATATATATTATATATATTATATATATATATATATATATATATATATTAGAGAGTAACAAGTAACCCCATCTCTTTCCAAAAGGTACTCCGTGGATTAGATAGTGTGGTGCTTCTTTTAGCCTGACTGCAAAAATGTGGAACCTTTCTCTTCCTACACCTTAACTGGTTCCTAATACTACTGCCTTTTTTTTATGACTACAGGAGCGAAAGTCGCCTGTTTGGAGGTTACGTTAATTTTTCCACAACAAGGCAGAAAACAGATATGGCTAAACCAATGAAAACTATTTATAAGAAATGATTTAGTAATTTTTGTTTTCATTTGGAATGCACTGATTACATTTCGTAGTAAAAGGGATATTATACTTGACCATGGCTTCAAAAACAGGATTTTCACACATCAATTATTCCTTCAGACATCATTCACTGCTGAAGAATAATTCCATTTCAGAAAAGGCAGTTAAATCACATTGGGTATTTGATGTTTGAAAAGACTTCTTTATAATAGTTAGATCTATCAAACATTTTACGACAACATATAACAAATATAATAATCATGCAACATCTTTGGATGACAAAAAAGTATTTCATGTTATCTGTTACCAGCGCTGGCGGTTCAAGAGCTCTTTTCACTCGTTCGTTTCACAAAGAACTGACTGAGACCTACGATATAATAACGAGGGGGAAAGAAAATGGAGCAGATGAGGGTGACCATGTCCAGTGAAACCACTCAGTCAAAACAGAGTAAAGATAAATCAAATTTAGAGTTAAATGGAAACTCTGTTTTTAGTATGAGATTAACGTGTCCGTTCACAATGCCTTCCGAGAATTCTTTTCAACTTGCTATAAATAATATATGCAAAATTTCAACAAAAAGCTACATATTTGAAAAAATTAAAAATAGGACGAGGAAAAGAATTACAAGATCACCAATGTAAAGGTACTTTTTCTACACCATTTCGAAAAAGTAATAAGCGATAGAATGGCCTGATGAGCCAATATTCTTTTGAAAAAAATCTCACTGACGGAGAGAGAGAGAGAGAGAGAGAGAGAGAGAGAGAGAGAGAGAGAGAGAGAGGTAATAAATCCTTTACAGTATTTAAAAACATTTGGTGCGTTAAGTGAACTAACAATTCACTTATTTTTTTTTATTTTTATTTGCCAATGGTGAATGATGTCCATATCGATGACCCATGGCTTTGAAACTTGTGAGCAGTTACATAAACAATAATACATCACTCAATTTAAATTGATAATTAAAGGCAAAATTTTTAGGAACATAATATATAAAACTTCTACGGTAAGATTATAATAATCTGGATCATAACCCTGCAGTACTTAACACCTAAAACAAGAATTTATTATAAATAATTTCATGAATATATCTGAATACAAATCAAATATCGAGGCGACTGATCTTGTTCACAATTTCCACAATTTCCATGATAAAAATACGCTGTTCTTGAATAAATCTGGTGAGAATGAAACAATCGATAAAAAAAAAACCATGTCATGTTAGTACCAAAGAGGAGAAAAAAATAAATCCAGTATTTTCATTAGTAATAGGAGAGAGAGAGAGAGAGAGAGAGAGAGAGAGAGAGAGAGAGAGAGAGGTGAAAATTGAGAAGACCGACTAATTACTTGTAGTGAAAACTTCCGATGAAAAAGTTAGCGGGCGTTTTCATTCCCTATAGCGAAGAGATAATAGTCTTCCATTGACGGCTAAAAGAATTGAATATTAAAGGGAATACAGATATGAAACGAGTGTGTATGTGTACGAGTGTGCGTGTGTGTTTGTGTTTCAGAAAGAAATTGTTCATTTTGGTGGAAATATTATGATTGGCTTACAGCGTATGCATGCAAGATATCACTTAGAAACACCACAGCTCTGACGTCTAGATTTTTTCCAGAAAAAAATGTCAGAAAAATGTAATAAACAAAGTCAAGAAAACAAAAAGTAAAGGAATATGTTGTTACGCTATTGAAGTCATCTGCTTCTGATATATTTCCTATATGACCTATAATGACAGTTATAGGACGATGATCCAAATTATCGATCATTTACGCCAAAAACTTAATCATAACTATCAAATTAGGCATACAAAATTTTCTATTTTGGTCCCATTAGGAGGGGGGCGTCCAACAAACACAAGGCACGGTCTCTGCAGACCATCATATCGTGTCCATCTTAATGGCACCATTATTTTATTCATTGTTTTCTTTGAAATCTTAGAATTTTCTAAACAAATATGGATTGACATTTTGAACATGACGATATATTGTTCCTAGGCGATAGATATGCTCGAGATAGTATTTCTACTTTAATGTGGAACAATAAGTAGAGAAAAGATGAGTGGATAGAAGAACGGACTTATCGATGGAGATGATGAAAGGACTAAGATACCAAATCGTAAGACACAATACATTGACAGTTGTCGCATATAAAATAAAGTGTTTCATTTATATAATATTTAAAAGAAAAATTTCTTTTAAATTGATGAAATATTGGACTGCGTCCAATATTTCATCAACGTTTTCATAGCTTTTCAGAAAAAAATTGGAAATTCTTCATAACAGCTTCATGAGAATGTGGGTGAAATTTTTCGTTTCTTTATTGGAGATATCCCATATATAAGTATCGATTATAATAATAAATGCTCATTTACGTTACTAGATCGTTGGGCTTATTGCTAAGCCTGCTGACAGGTTAAGTAAGGTAGAAAAAAAAATGCCTGTGGAGAGAGAGAGAGAGAGAGAGAGAGAGAGAGAGAGAGAGAGAGAGAGAGAGAGAGAGATGCTAAAATTCTATACAGCTGTCTCGAGTAAGAGGCCGTGGTATAACAATAAATGAAAGATTAAGACCTTGGGAAGCATACTTTCTTTCCTCTTATTTTTTCTG
>NC_061100.1:61554293-61574293 GCF_015104395.2 Macrobrachium nipponense
ACAAGCTAAAAAAAACAAGTTGGCTAAATCCCGCCCCCCCACATAAACCTAATCACCCCAGCTACCCAACTCACCCCAGTCACACTTTCCTCTTTACACTACAGAATATTCAGGACAATTGACCTACCTACACACAGAAAAAAAAAACACAAACAAAAAACCAAATACTCAAAACACATGTACTTACCCAACTCCAGATACTCCAGGCTATGCGGTGCTGTCCGCTGAGACATTAACAACAACAACCCAAAAACCAAGAACCACAACCCAACAACACAACAACACAACACCCAAGAACTGCAACCCAACAACTCAACAACAACACAACAACAAGTCAATAACACAGCAAACAAGCAAGGCACACAACCACAACCTAACAACACAGCAAACCACCAAGGAACAAAACAACAACCTCACATGCAACAACACAGCAAACAAGGAACTCAACCACAACTCAAGACCACTGCACAAACAATTACTAACACAAAAAAAACAACACAAAAAAAGCAACACACACACCCACTAACAACACCAAGAATGCACAACAGCCCCCAACAACAACAGCAACCCTCAACCACAACAATCACATACAACCCTCAGGAACTCAAATGCACAACAAATCCAACATTACAGGCACAACCACTCCAAAGCAAACAACACTAAACTAATAACAAATCAATAAAACAAATCAATAACACAAAACTCAACTAACTTCCAGTGCCTTCAAATAACTGCTCCCAACACTACTGTCACCAGCTCTCACCAAAGACTGACCAAAAACACTCACTCAAAACACAGAACTCTGATCTCTAACAGCAGACAACCCAGAACTCATCAACAGCCAATACAGGCGTTAGCCATCCAACCACCAATTATTCTCTCTCTCTCTCTCTCTCTCACACAGACATTGTCAAATGGAACTCCACAACTCCTCCATATTTCCTCGTTACATTCGACAAGGTCTCCTTACACTCACAACACCCACACTAAATAGCCTTTCGCAACATCCACGGATGCTTGGATGCAAGCCCCCTGGATCTTGTTTGAGGGCCCTCATATACACTCTCAGTTACACCGCCACCAACTTCTCCCAGACCACTTCCAGTCAGACCACCATTACTATCTCCCTCACTACCATCCTCCCAAATCCCATTCACTATCTCATCTACCCCTTCCAACTCTTGTCCGAATATCTCTCGTAACTCTGCCACCAAATCACTTACCTCATTTACACTCCTGCCAAACTCCCGAAGAGACTCATTCATACTGCCAACTACATCCTTACCACCTGATTCCCTTCCTGGTGAAACTTTACTAAACCCTGACAATTCAAACCCACACACGCTATACGTATTATTCCTCCCCTCAAAGTCATCCGTATTACATGCCTTATCCACCATTTTTACCCTAACACTAACCCCTCTATCATGCAGCTCATGGTTCTCCCTTTCATTCCCTTTCCTTACCTTCTTCCGGTTTCTTCCGTACTCAACCAACACCACCTGCCGGTCCCCCAGACCCATTTGCTCACTGATGCTCAGCTCACATTTATTCACTCCAAACCACTTACTCATTACATTCTCCTGAACACACTGTCGCATACTAGAGGACCCACCCAACTGAATCCCCTTATCACTTAGTTTCCCGAATTCCCAGCCTGACTCATCCTCTTTCGCCTACATACACTTGCCACGTGACCTTCCATTCCACATTCATCACACTTTGCACGCTGTTCTTTACACATCCTATCATTCTTCCCGCAGTTGCTGCAAACCACGTTCATACGGGTACCCCGACATCCACTAGCTATGTGCCCTTCCTGTCCACACCTATAACATTTAATATCCCTATCTTTCTTACACTTGCTCACTAAATGCCCTGTTTGCCCACACCCGAAGCACGCTCTTAACACCCACCGACCGACATTCATTCTTCCTGTGTCCTGACTTACCACATCTATAACATTGACGCTCTCGCTCACAACTAACTAACCCTACTCTTCCAACACTCGCACTCCTATCACTTTTTGGGCTAACTACACTCACGTTACTTGCCATAATGCTCCTATCTTCCACTCGCTCTGCCATTCACTTCGGCCCTTCCAAAACTGCCTCCCTATAGCTTTTAAATTCTGGTACAACCTCAGTTACTTCATTCCTAACACTAACACTCCTACTCTCTTTCATACAACTATCTAACTCATAATCTTCTACTATTTCCAAAATGTCATTCCACGTCAACATTTCATTCGTCCATCACATTTTCTCCTTATGTTTCAGATTCATAAACTCATATGCTCTCTGGTACAGTCGCCAACAACTTTCGCACTAACTTCTTACACTCATTTATCCCTTCGTCCCCAAACTTTTTCCTGGCTAATGTTTCTAATCTACAGACATACATTGACAATGACTCACCAACATTCATTCTTGCCTCATCAAAATCTTGCTTTCTCCTATATCTAACACTACTCTTTATCCTCTTTGCCTGTTCTACAATCCTAGCTTTCACACTCTCATACGGCACATTCCCTACACTCATCATTACCCCATACATACTCAACAAAAATCCCGTCAAAATGCTGCCCAACTCTCTTGCCCAGACTCTCTTGTTATCGCCATACTTTGCCTCACAATACCTCTCATATTCCTTAAAAAAGTCCCCTATGTCCCTACTACCATATTCCTCTTATTGTGCACATCGGGGTACCTCTCATATACACAGCCTTTCGTACTTCCTGCTCACTCTCACTCTCACTTTCGCTACTTCAATTCTGACCCTTATTTCCCTCTTCCGAATACAGCGAATCCACTTCCATACTCACGTCCATACTCCTGACTACGCTCCTCTTACCCTTCTTTCTACCTACCTGTTTCCACTCACCGCTATCTAAATCACTCTCAGCCTTTTCCCCAATGTATTCCAGCCTAGTCTCATCCTGTCTGTCACCCTTACTAACCTTCTTTCCCTTAGCCTCCTTCTTTTCCTCAGCCCCCTTCTTATTCTTGTCCTCAGGATTATCCTTATCCTGTGTCTTCCCCTTCTTTTCCTTGCCTATCACGACCAAATCACCTTCATCACTCGTACTCTCATCCACTTGCTTTTTCACTTCCTTTACCACTCCTGGCCCATCACAAGACCCAGTAGGCCTACCTCCTACAGCTCCCTCTCCCACGAATCCCTTCATCATTTCCTGCGTCATCTCTTGCACTGCATTCATCATTACTCCGAATTTTCCGTCCATTTTCTCTACCATTCTCTCATCCGCTCCTTTCACCTCTTCTTTCATTTCCACTTTCGCACTCCTTAGCAGTCCTCTCATTTCCTCTAACTCGCTCTTCAGCTCCTCACACTCTACCCTCAACCTATCATTCTCCACTTCCAACCTTTCCTAAGCTTCCCTCGACAACCTCAGCTCCTCCTTCAGCTTTTCTATCTCCTTCTGTCGGGATTTTCTTCGACTTTTATTATTATTTTTTTTTATGATTCATGCCCGGATGTTCTGGGCCGATGACAAGGCCTTGAGGAGGCGCGCACTCTAAAACTCTTAGGGTGAGATACAATAAAATTTGGTCAACAAAACAGTTTTATTACGAAAAATAAACATTTAAATACATTAACAGTACACCGAAACTATCTTTTCTACTCCAATAATGAAATAATTAAAATAGTCTGCACCCACAAGAATGTGCACGTTTCGTAACTTATCGCTCTTACTGTCAGGATCTGCTAACGTGACTCCCTTCCCTACTAGGTGTTGTCTTACTCTTACATAACCTGCGTTATTAATCGGGACGTCTACGTTCTCGTGAACAACTAGTTTCATTCGAACAATTCTATTACCCATTTCTACCCGGCAACTCACTACGTCATACTGGCCACTGATTTCTGCTGAACCAAAGGGTGCAATGTTGAATGCCACTTTGCCTACCACTGGCAGGCCTAACTGCTTTGCAGTTTTAGCGGAGATAAAACTTCGTTGACTCCCAGTGTCCAAAAACAAGCGGACCCGTTTACTCCCCTGCTTGTGATGGATCTCGGCCATGGCCGTTGGCAAAATCGTACAGGGAAGATGTACACTAGACGTTTGGGCTACTTTAGCGCTCTTACACGGTTGTGATTCTACTTTCTCTTTGGGCGGACGGGGGTTTCTATCGTGCTGTCTGGTCGTCGCATTTACTACAGGGCGGGAGGTTGTAGCCTGACTGTTACTTACTAAACTGGGATTACTTTGGGACAAAGTGGAGGGAACTGAATGTGCTTTTCTAAAGCTGCTATTTTCACTGATGGAAGTATTATGATTATTTCCACAACTTTTACATTAATTGGGGTTAGTGCATCTATCGCTACGGTGACCTGACTGAAGGCAATTAAAACACAGGCCCTTCCTTAGTAGAATGCGGCGTCTGGCAGCCACGTCACTTACTCGGCGGCATCCGTGAGGCGGGTGCCGTTCATTGCAATAGGGACAAGAATTATTCTGCATAGGTTTCGTTTTGGGTCTAACGCTGACATCGTTATTCTTATCAGATTCTAATTTTTCGCCTCGCTGTAATGCGTCATCTTCCAACATGCGAATTATGAAGTCTATAGCTTCAAAAAATTCTTCTAAATTATAGTCGCATTTCCTGAGGTGTTCGACCACCTTTCGATAGAGCTTTTCTTCTGACAACTTCTGATTGATAAGGCTCATGACCATGCCATGACCTATATCATTAGTACTGAGCCTCTTGATTTGCTCAATGATCACTGTTAACTCAAACCTGAACTTCTTCAGCTCTACGGGGTTCAACGAGGGTACGAATATGTTGGAAAGTTTTCAATGCAAGATCACGAGCGTTTGGTGTACATTACCATATTGCTTATCCAAGAGATCTAACGCTACCTGGTAATTCGCGGCGGTTACACTTAGGGATTTAACGATCCTAAGCGGATCCTTGCCCAGAGTCCCTAACAAGTAAGTAAATTTGGACACGTTGTCCAAATCTGCCCTTCGATCCACGTGGATTGTAAACAATTCTCTGTAAGAAGCATATTCCTGCACTTCCCCTTCAAAAGTGGGGAGAGGCAGCGGTTTCAATTTGGGGAGGGAAACCTTCCCTGTCTGAGTGACTTTCAGTTTATCGATTCGATTCAACAAAAGGGTAGAAGCTCGCACAGCTTCTGCTAAGGTTTGCCTGATTCTGGCATCTAAGTTAGATTCTAACTTTACGACTTGACGTTTGTACAGCTCTCGAAGCTGACCTTCTTCTTCTCTCAACTGCGTGACCAAATTTTGGTACACACTCTCAGAATACGTTTCTACTAACGCATGCTGTGATTCGGCGAGTAAGTCCACGGTGAGACTCAGCGAGGCCTCGAAGTGAACAATCATAGCCACTGCCATTTTGTATTATTTACTCTACTTCTTAGAGGGGGTTTATGCAAACTGGGGTGCAAAGACTAGTGGCATGTGGGGCTAATTGCACATCGGAACAAGCTGAGCCTAGTTATTTTGTCTGTCTCTCTCTCTCCTGATTAATCTCATTAAATGATTGAGGAATGCGTTACGGATTTCTGAATCAAAATGGACTCCGTCCCTTTGTTTGCCTTCGTGGTAGGCACGAGAGTTCATAGGCAAGTGTCGGACTCCGTACCGACCTCTGTTGTAGCAGTATTTGGAGATTCTCGCATTAAAGTTCTTTACTTTTTTGACATATTCAACGGAATTTATAGCAAAACGATTATCAGGGAGATACTCTCTGATCTCTGCGTCGCAGATAGCAATCATTTCACAAATTTTCCTCAAGCGTTCAATAAGAGTACGTAAATTATCCCAAACGGTTTTGGGGTGATCGATTGCTAGGTCGTTTCCTCCTACATACAACACGACCAACTCATACCGTCTCTGCCAGAATGATAGACTACTATCTAAAAATTGACTGACCAGACCTCCTGGCCTTCTATAGATCTCAATCTGATTATCTGAACACTGTGGCAGATTCGGTGGGAGCTGATAGTGTCCTATCAGGGCTACCCTATAGACCATACTTTATTGAAATTTCCCTTCAAGCTCTAGAGCGCACTTGTCATCCGGTTCTCGAAGGACCAAATGTCGGGATTTTCTTCGACTTTTATTATTTTTTTTTTTTTATGATTCGTGCCCGGATGTTCTGGGCCGATGACAAGGCCTTGAGGAGCCGCGCACTCTAAAACTCTTAGGGTGAGATACAATAAGATTTGGTCAACAAAACAGTTTTATTACGAAAAATAAACATTTAAATACATTAGCAGTACACCGAAACTAAAGTTCCTAGCAGAATTCCACAGTACACGCAGTTTCTTACTGCTCTCACCAATTTAATTCAAATAACCTGAAAATTCTCATGGCCTTTTTATGTGGTAGCACATAGGGTCTTTGATGTCACGTGCTTGTAAAGCACTAAGTCCACAACTGGACGAAAAATCTGCACAATACGAGACCCATTGACTCAATATCACAAACAAATAACATTCTTGCACTGGCAGCTTTCATTTGCTGCATAAATCGAGTCCATCATCGCAGGGATGGCACGTATATACGTGGATAAAGTTAACTTACTGTTACGACGGAATTCGACCTAGCATGGCGATGGCTGGGAGTCGGAGAATTGAGAGACACACAAATTTCACGGTACTTACACGGTTCAGGTTCTGGGCAGGAATGAAGCGTCGCTTCGCCCTTCTTCAAAAGAAACTTACGCTTTCCCGCGTGAACTACAGAATCCTTGTAATTCAGGCGGGAATCATCGTTTATTTAGACATTACGGAAATCACTTAATCTATTTTACTCCTGAAGGTGAAATATGACAGTTACGTTATCATTTAAGATCAAGGAATCTGCAAATTCTTGAATGGCTACGGAGTCCTTGGCTCCAAATCTCTACATAGATAATTTATCTCGTACTAGTGATTAGCAAATTATATTTATTAATGAAAATTCATAACGTCTTCTTTAATATAAGACGCGCTCCTTCCCTGCCATGCATTTAGGAATTGCGTCTTAAACTGTATAGTATTGGACAGCTTTCTGTTCAATGAATCACCCGCGAGATCCCTCAGTCTTGCCCCAATTTAACGCAACACTTGTGAAGTTAAATGGCGGGGATTTCGAATTATCAGTTCAAAATTCACGACACCTTCAATCCTTCCGTCCTCACTTTCTCTACCAATCACATAACTCACTAACCCAATCGCCCTGCAGCTGCTGCACCAACAGTCCCTGTTCGGGAGCCAAAAAATAATGTGGCGGGATCACAAGCTAAAAAAAAACAAGCTGGCTAAATCCCCCCCACATAAACCTAACACTCCAGCTGCCCAACTCACCCCAGTCCTCTTTACACTACATAATATGCAGGACAATTGACCTACCTACACACAGAAAAAAAAATACAAACACAAAAAACAAAAAACTCTCAAAACACATGTACTTACCCAACTCCAGATACTCCAGACAATGCTGTGCTGTCTGCTGAGACATTAACAACAACAACCCAAAAACCAAGAACCACAACCCAACAACACAACAACACAACACCCAAGGACTGCAACCCAACAACTCAACAACAACACAACAACAACTCAATAACACAATAAACAAGCAAGGCACACAACCACAACCCAACAAGACAGCAAACCACCAAGGAACAACCACAATCTCACATACAACAACACAGCAAACAAGGGACTCAACCACAACTCAAGACCACTGCACAAACAATTACTAACACAAAAAAATAACAACACAAAAAAAAGCAACACACACACCCACTAACAACACCAAGAATGCACAACAACCCCCAACAACAACAGCAACCCTCAACCACAACAATCACATACAACCCTCAGGAACTCAAATGCACAACAAATCCAACATTACAGGCACAACCACTCCAAAGCAAGCAACACCAAACTAACAGCAAATCAATAAAACAAATCAATAACACAAAACTCAACTAACTTCCAGTGCCTTCAAATAACTGATCCCGACACTACTGTCACCAGCTCTCACCAAAGACTGACTAAAATCACTCACTCAGAACACAGAACTCTGATCTCTAACAGCAGACAACCCAGAACTCACCAAAAGCCAATACAGGCATTAGCCATCCAACCACCAATTACTCTCTCTCTCTCCCTCTCTCTCACACACAGACGTTGTCAAATGGAACTCCATAACTCCTCCATAACGTCTGCCCGATGGAGTAGCTGGCATAGACCGAGAGCGAATCAGAGTATTTTCAAGTGGCCTAGGGTCACACGGCCTACGGCATTGTCTGGAAAATGCAAAAACACAGCCAGCAGATTTGTGGGAAAAGAGGTCTAAAGCTAGGAGTACCTAAAGCCCACCAAGAAGCCTATATAACCCATATGACCTGCCCTTCTTTCCCTACACTAGGTCTAGTCGTTAACAGATTATTTTCCCCGCCAGACTGGACATGCCAATCCCCCCCCAATCCTTTAAAGGTGGGGGTAAAATGGCTTCTCTTCTAGCAATTAAGTAAAAATGAATGACACTGGGAAGACGAGGTGTTCAAAAACTGTAAATACATATATATATATATATATATATATATATATATATATTATATATATATATATATATATATATATATATATATATATCACTAAAATGTAAAAATTAAAGAAAGATGAATGAGTTGAAAAAAGTAAATAAACTTAATGCATAAGGGGTATGAATACAGAAGTGTAAATTACTGTTGAATTGAAATAAAATTAATCTTGTACCTGAAAAGCAATTATGTAAAGGAAAGCATCTTTCCTCGAAACACCTAAGAACTAATTTGCTGGTTCCAGATTACCAAAAGCGTTAGATTATGGTCCCCAAAAGACCTTTCGCAAGGCGCAAGAAAAAGTTTTTGTGCTTTTCAAGACTAACCAGAATTGAAAATAATACAATCTAATGGATACAAAAAAATTTTCCGTAGTGATCAGTGTCTTAAGAACAAGATACCATCATCTTTAGAATTCCTTCGCCGATCCGAGATTCTAATATTATGAAACAATAAATTAACTAGCTAAAAGAGAGAAAATAAAACAATTACTTCTAGATGTTTCAGTCCATTTGTTAAATTCATACGAACTTTTACGCGATTTTTGAGACAAAGGAAACAGATCTTGGTCGGCAAAGGGCACATGAGGTGTTTCCTGGCAGCTGCTCCTCTCTCCTTCTTTAAAGAAAAGAACACCAAATAATAACGCCAGGAGGCAAAACGCCTCCTCGGAACGCCATGAGGGTCCCAGATGTTCTTTTGTTGCCGGAAATACCGTTTGGGATCTAGAAGGGTGAGAAGGGTGGTAATGGAAGGGGAACTGCGGCAAAACACGAGAATTATAATCCACCATTTCGCCAAATCCGCCGAGAGATATCACAGGTAATACTGCACACCTGCTCTCAGCGGTTGCCTAGTATCTTAACCACAAAGAGGTGCTTGTCTGACTCACGGCTCTGCTGTAACGGCATATCTTGCGGCGCCGGAGAAAAATGGCCAGCAGACGAAGAAATTGAAACGGAATTAGAGGGATTTTCCTTAAGTCACCGCATCCTCCTACTTCTTTTTTAATGATTTAAAAGAAAGGACCAATATCTGCATGACGATTTACATTTCAGGCTACACATTATCATGTTAATATCACCATTGTAACTATTTTTATGGTAAGCTTGGCCCTAAATTCACCTTCGTTTTTCTCCTCAATTTTCCTTAAAATTCAGTTACTAAGACCCCAGAAAAAAGCAGTATTACCACTTTTGTTTTCTTTTTTCTTTTTAATTAGGTACGAAATTTTCCTATCATCTATGTTAGAAACAAGAGTGGAAAAAAAAAACGAAAAGCTGGGAAGAACCCAGAGCAGCAGAAACTTTGGTTAAAGATATCCATTGGTAGTTAGAGAGCACTAAATCTGTAGATGAACCGAGGAATTGTGCGACAGAAAAGCTTCATGATCAATTAGCTTAATCTTAGTGCTGAGAGAGTTTGAAGGGAACCTATTTCTTTTTAACCTATCGTGAATGATGGTTTATAACGGCTGAATAGATTGTTCAAATCGCGGTAACTTCTCACTTACCTTACATTAGTATTGTTATCATTAGTTGGTAAACCCGGCGCTGGTCAAAGGACCACTGATAACCACACACACACACACACACACACACACACAGGCACACTCTCTCTATCTCTCTCTCTCTCTCTTTTCCTCTTCCTCCTAATGATAGGTTTTCCCTTAAACTGGAAAATATTTTCATCTTATTTGGTAAAGTATATATGCCCATTAATAAAAATGAAAATGTTGACATATTTTTGGATAAGAGGGGCAAAATATCATCTATAATGAATATGATGAACACGAGAATATTTGCATTCTTGTCGACTTTTATTCTTTTTATGAAGGATTGAAGAATTGGTCTCGCTTTGTGCCTCTCATGATTTTGGTTGTTTTTGTAATCTGCCAGCTGATTCCTAATCACGTTTATCTTGGTTCTTTGTCTACAACATAGATTAACCACTGTATTTTAAAACATTTCCATCAGAACTTTTTTCTCCCAAATTCCAGTTAATCATCCTCAAACTTTGTTTACTGGCAGCTGAGTACTTAGAAATTTGATCTACATAGATAGTTGTGGTAAGTAGTACATGATCAGACAGTATGCAATCATACTCAGTATGGCAATTAGCTACAGATTGGAGAAGTCCCTCAGTAAAGTCTTCGAAAGGCAAGGCTCTCTGATGTTAAAGTACTACTATAGTGCCCAATGGAAAAGAAGTATTCGGCACTAAAACAATGAGGTGCAAAGTTGATCCTGGCTGATCAGATTTCGCTCTTCATGCCCATGACAATGCTTGAGACGCGTTTAGTGGGGTGGGTAACTTCAAAATAATAGGGAAAAAGTGCAAATGGTGATACAACTATGAAATTTGGCAAAACGATTCTTCTTGACCTTTTGCCTCATCATTAACCTCCAGCCACACAAAATTTTGCCATTTTCCTAGATGGCTGGCAGGTTTTCAAAATGGCTTCCATTGGATATCTGAATATTGACATTTAATTGTTAATCACGTTCAAATTCCTCAATCAGTCCCAGTTTATGTTACAATATTGAAATCAATCCTTTACAGACTTAGATATATAATTTAGCTGCCTAGAAATATCTAATATGGTTGTCACTATCTCAAAATAGTCTGTCAAAAAGGCCAAAATTGGTACTTACATTCATATATATGGTAAAAGATTAGGTAATACATGGATTCGGGGTAACTAGCTCGATCAGTTTAGTTTTTTAGGTTAGAAATCAATTAAGCCCCACTTAATTCATTTTCATCCTCATTTAAAAAAAAATTTCAATTAACACAATGTAGCAGTGGACTACCAGGACACACTGGCACTATAACTGTGAGACTCAGCACGGGGTTCAATGCTAGATAATGCTACATATTTGTCATTAGTTTCCCAAATGCTGTTAGCCAGCTGCAGTTCAAAGTTGAATTGACAAGATGTGACAGCGCAGGAGAGCTACGCCAAGGAAGATGGGGCTTTAGTCTTCCAGAAAGTGTACAGATCACATGGGAATTAAATTGCATTGGATGAATGTTCAGGCTATGGGTAGGATTATGACATATCTGAGTCTAGTTGTATCCTATATCGGAAAGTGAATATATGAATATATAGAACAAAAGCAATGGCATCACACGCTTGGAAGTCAACATCTCTCCTGAAGGGAGATAGTACGACCAAATGGAAGCTTTCTTGCTTGCGCCAAACAGACACACATGAAAGACTAGTGTATGCATCTGGTGCGGGTTATGCTACCCATGCTACAAGTATTCCTGAATTTTATAGGTGAAATGCAATGCCTATACCATTTCACCCCCATAGGCTTGAAGAAGACGATGCCCCATCAGCAAAATTCACACAGAAGGCAGGTGAAGAGGATGCAGAAGAATCTAAAACTGAGAAAGAAGGAATCTGCTCTATTTGCGACAAACCAGTACCAATTAAAGATTTATGATTGGCCATGTTATTAGCTTTACATGAACAAAAAGCTTCAATGATGTGACATGAGCCTGCTAGATGAGAAACTTCTGGCCAAGCTTAGTGCTGGACATATTGTTTTCCAGGGTCATATGAATCGGCCATCCTGTCTAACAGGCGTGCACAACAGGGAAAGAGCCTGGCTAAATTCCCAGAAAACTGGAGATGATTATGCGCAGTACAGACAACAGGCATGTGCCCATGCCTTTGCTGAGCTTGAAATGTACATAAGAGACAAACAGTTGACTACAGATGGGTGTTGCTATTTTACAATGGTAGAAGTTTATAGAAAGAAAGACTGGAACAGCTAAATGTTGATGCATCCTTAGTGCACCGAGCATATTGAAAGAACAGATCCCAGAACTGGAGGCCTTCAGAAAGGGAAGAGAGATCTGGCTTGCCTACAAGAGAAAAGTGGGAGAAACCCTATCCATGGCATGTGACTACAATGATATACAATCGTGGCCAAAGCAGCCAACATATTGAACATGAGAAAGAATTTAATGGAACCTTAACAGGAGACACTGGAAGAGAATCTGTACCACTAAGTTTGTTGGAATTTGTTAGTGTGCTGCAAAACGGTGGCGATATAAAATCCCAACTTACATGTGGAACTTCATCTACTGATCTAGCTTTACACAACTTTTGCACTTCAACTGTTGGAAGACTCCAGCACCTTCGACATTTACCTGATATTCCAAGTCAGGAGAACCTCTGTTTCCAATATACCTTGGTCTCCTGGTCTCTGCAAAAAAAACAGTAAGTGTCAATTAATTTATACATTTCATCAACATGGAATTAGCATCAGCTACAATAGGGTTCTGGAATTGACTAAAGGGTTGGGAGAAGCAGTTCTAGAAAGGGCTGTGGAGGAAGATACAGTTTGTCCCACTACACAGAAAAGGGGCTCATTACAACTTATATTGTTGATAATCTGGACCATAATCCAAGTGCCACAACAGCACAAATATCCTTCTATGGGACAGGCATATCTTTGTTTCAGCATCCGAGCACTGATGAAAAGGGTGAGGACAGAAACTTGGCCTAAATCATCAAAAGTGGAAGAAAGTAAAAGGAAAAAAAAATAAAAAAAGTACCTTCTTGTCCTGAACATTACACGAATGTCCCCGCTGCTTAGTTTAACATGAGAATCCCCTCTCTTCATCCACTGGAGGTGCAGGACACCATCAAGTTGTGCCTTCTAAGCATATTTCTCTTGAGTATAAATGGGTTGAGAAAATCAGCCTGTCAGACAGGAGTGGAAATGCTGTGTCTATATCTTGGGCAGCGCATCATGCTTCTCAGAAGCAACAGGCCCCTTTTGAAAAAAGCATGTCATCAATATTGCCTCTTTTTCAAGAGGCAGCTCATTCAATTGCAATGATGAAAGATGCCATAGATATTGCAAGAGCAACCACACAGTTACTCAGTCCAGGCCAAACCCCAGTTCTAGTGGTTGATCAGTCACTATTTGCAATTGCCAAGCAAATCCAATGGGAATGGCCATTGCAATATGGTGATACGGTTATCATGTTTAGAGTGCTGTATTTAAAAGAGACAGCATTCCAAATTCTTAGTGATCCCTTGAAAGAAGTAGCTACACCTAGAACTGCAGATTCGTTTATCTCTGCTCCACATGTGAAGAAGATATGTCTAGCCCATCAGGTGACAGCTTGCAGTTTATAACAGCTGCACAAAGCTGGCTATATGGCAAAATATCCGGGAAGCAGAAGAAAGTGAGCTAAGTTGTGAAAGCTGGATCAGAAGATGAAAGTCAGTGTCTTCATAATTCTACTTTTGGAACCTTGGGCTTCAGCTAAAATTTCTAGTCTTCGTTTTCATCAGGTTATACCAGGAGTCTAATTTCTATTTGTACAAAGACATGCTGCAGGAATTCATTCCTTTCTTCATTGCCCTGGACCATGTACATAATGTCAGGTGGCTTTCATTTCATTTGAGAGACATGGAGGATCTCCAGAGTGACACATTTGCTGAATTCACAAAAGGAAATCTCACTGTCCATAAAGTCACTCGGCCTTTTTCCTCAATTTCTTTAGACCAGGTGCACGAGGAGAATAATGTTCATGTGAAAAGAGATGGGGGAACCATCAGCCTATTTGAAGATGCAGATGCTTTCAGAAGGTGGACAGTGGCTAGTCCTGGAGTAAGCTGTCTGATTGATGAGTTTGAAACTAAAAGTGATGCTGATCCAAAATCTGAGGGTAAGCATCATGATGAAAATGAAACTGTGCAGAAGAGGATGAAAATGAAACTGTGCAGAAGAGGTTTCTTGAAATGGTTGAGAATCTAGCAAAAGTAGTCAAAGAAATGGGCATCCCTTTTGAGGAAGATTCAGTTGATCTGATTGTGCTGGATAGTCATGAAATTATGGACAGCAAAGTTAGTGAATCCTTGTCCGAGACACAATTCACAAACCTGATTGAGAGGCTCAAGACCCCCAGCAAATTCTAGGAGCCAGTACACAAGAAAAATATTTTATTGTTCAGTCACAAGGTGTCTGCTACATAGTCCAAGGGCAAGCAATCACTGCAACCATAATGGAAGACCTTAACCTATTCTCACATCTTTTAATATCATGCCAGAACAGACAATGTTACTTAAATAAATTCCTTCAAATATGAAAATCAACATTGCCCACCATCACTGGTACAGAATGAGCAGAAACAGCAGGGTACCAAGTCATAGCTGCTGCCTCTACTAGAACAGCAGGTGCATCAGACATCCATAACAAAGAGCCTACCATTGATGTTATCATAATGATGGTGCAGCTCTTGCAAATGCTCTGAGACCAACCAAGGGGTCTACATTTGAGTCTTATGCAAAAGATGAAGTCCTGTCCAAGGTACTGAAGCGCATACATAAGTACAAACAAACACACATTGTATTTGGTGTGTATAGGACAGACAGTATGAAAGCACAAACAAGGCAAAAGAGAGACACAAGAGTTTGCCACAAAATGATTAGCACTGGAAAAACTCTTGACAATTGGGTCAGCTTCCTAAGGAATGACCAGAACAAAACAGAACTATTTGCATATTTGACAGACAAGCAGATGATACAACATGGATTATTGTCACCATTGTGGATGCTGCACTTTGTAGAAAGCTGAACAGAACACTGCTGATCTATAAGGCTGCACTCACAAAGAGGCAGATACTAGAGTCCTTTTGCATGCTGCATATGCTGCAAAGCATGAAGATATCTCAAGTGCAATCATATGTAGTTCAGACACTGACGTTGGCATCATAGCAGCATCTAACATGGAAAAAACTCGTTTAGACAAATTATGGATCAAATTCGGATGAAGAGACATGAGGTGGATACCTATCCATGAAACTGCAGCAGCCATGGGACTAAAAGCCTCAGCTATTCCCTGTCTCCATGCATTTAGTGGGTGTGAGACAGTCCCTGCCTTTCAAGGAAAGGGAAAGAAGTCTGCATGGCAAACATGGCCTGTATTTCAGCGTTCCACACCCACCTACACCAAGCTAATGTCCAACCGCCAGCTGTAGATGAAGACCTGCACATCATTGAAGAGTTCGTGGTGCTGATGTAGGACAGAAACTGTTCATATGAAGATGTAAATGAGGCTAGACTTGATCTCATTGCAAGGAAGCAAAGATCTTATGATTGCATTCCCTACAAGGGTTGCTCTTAAAGAACATTGCAAGAGAGCTGCCTTTCAAGCAGGTCACATTTGGATCCAATCTTTAGTATGGTATCCAGTTTTGCCCAGTCCAAGGCACTGGGGATAGCAACAGATTGAAGGTGCCTCGTTTCTGTATTGGACAGACTTGCCAGTAATAGAAAATATTGCCAAGAATTGAATGAGTGTGGCTGCAAGAAGGAATACCATGGCAGGGGGAAGTGCTACAAGTCTGGACTTAGCTGCACAGCTCTCTGAAGCTGCACTTGATAAAAATTATTGATACACGAAACATATTGGTATCTGTCAAGAGATATATACATTTATATCTTTGGCGGTCATGTGGAAACATGCTGGCTATATAGGGCACTTCAAAAACTTCTGATAATGTGTGAAGGTTTTGCCATAGAACATGATATATTATACAGCACCAGCAAATTGTGTGCATGTTGATTCCTTCATTTAACAACAAAATACAGGAATACCCAAGGATTTCATTGCAAAATGACTTCTTACAATTTATAAATTCATTCTTATTGGTACAATAAGAGTAATGAAGATATTCAACAACAGCATCAAAAGATTTGTGTATGAGGGAATATGTTTATAAGAAAATTTAATTTCTGTGATGATGAAACTAAAGTTCAATTATTCAAAAGTTTTTGTACGGCAATCTATTGTTCATCACTATGGTATAACTATATACAAGAAACTAGGAAGACCAAGAGTGTGTTATTATTATATGATAATTATATTGCTTCCCAAGTTTTTCTTACACTAGGTTTGCCTTGCCTTGATGTTATCCGGTGCCATGCAGTATTTAGCTTACAACAGAGACTGAAGAAATCAAATAATGCTTTGATACAATTGCTAAAAGGCAGTGATGCGTCTTTATTATTTACATTGCATGATGAATGGCACAGAATACACTACTGATACTAAAACTTATTCTTTTTTTATTTTCTATATATGGAATAATATGTGCTGTATGTTTACTACTTATATAGAGAATAATATGGTTGTTTTGGAGCTTATTTATGCATGCTTCTTAGATCTAGTTGTATGTTCTTTTATAAAAGTTTTTTCATGCTTATTGTTAAGATACACAGAGGGTTGCATTCGTGCTTTGGTTTTTATAACTATATTTTTTTCTGTAAATTTCTTGTTTTAACATTAAGTAAAAATATAGCCTCTTGGCACTACTCCTTTTTTTTATTATTATTGTATAATATGACTTCAAATTCGAAACAAAGTATTATTATTATTATTATTATTATTATTATTTATTAAGTAATTGATTATTAGTTATTAGTTAAGTTATTAAATTATTATTATTCCCCAGATTATTAGTATTAGATTATTACTAAATTATTATTATTATTAACGCCCCTCAAATCTCCTCTCTCTCTCTCTCTCTCTCTCTCTCTCTCTCTCTCTCTCTCCATTTCCTGTTAAGTTAGTTGTTTCATTTACATTGCCCAGCATTTTTGACATTTTATATTTAACCACTTCTTACTCCCCATTCCTATCAGGGTTGACCTTGGACTTAGAGGGCACTGGGAGTATCACTATTCATCTCAACAACCTCAAAAACTATGGATTAGACACTGTATCGTTTACCATTTATTTCCCGTCCCTTGCCACACACACACAGCCCCCTTCCTATCAGGGCTGAACTTGGACTTGAAGGACATCGGGAGCATTACTATTCATCTCTGTGACCTCGAAAACTATGGCTTAGACACTAATTGCTGTCGTTTTTTGGCTAATTATACATGTTACCCCCTACCCAGTCCCCTTGGTGCCCGTGATGTCTTAGCCCCAAAGATTTCTTTTCCAGATAGTAAGTCATTTGTATACCAAAAAACTGAAATATGTAGGGGCAAAATGTTTATTTAATGATCTAGGTAGAAAAAACTCACAAGTTGGTTGAGAGTTTAAAACACAAAATAATGACTTATTTATGAATTCTGGCCACCTGTGCCACTACATCGGTGTACCCAAACACTTCGGTGAAATACCCTTCTTTTATTATTATTATTTTACTACAGCCATGTAATTCTTGGATGTATTTCGAAAACATTTTCATTTACAACTGTATAAACATTGATTTGTACAGAGTTTACTATAGTTTTTAAGTGAATCTTAAACTAAAATACTTTACGAGATACTACAATTATTATTGTGTGACTTTCATGTGCATAAAAGGAAATTCTGCTAAAGCTACTTTTACCATGAGGCCACCATAGGCTACCATAACACACACGTGACACCTTTTTTGTGACGTCACGATCATAATGACTTCCGACCAACTCAACTAGCGCACCCAAGCCTTCGCCGATGAGACTTGATAATGTTTTTCTTTTCTGCCCAACAACCGGAGGAATTCGCTGTCTTAAAGTTTCCCAAAGAAGTTGTGACTGTGCTTCTATACATTCCAACCTGTTGGCGACAAAGTTCGTTGAACCCTTACTTTAATTACTAACATTAACAGTGCCCTTAACATATATATATATATATATATATATAATCATATATATTAATTATATTATATAATATATATATAGTATATATGATATATATCATTTATATATTATACTTATATATATTATAATTATATATAAATATATTAATATTAATATTAATATTAATTATACGATCACAAGTAACACGTGAAGATTGTATATCAAGAGCCAGCAGGAAAAATGAAAAACAGCAGTACCTAGCGCTTTCGTGTATTCTTGACACACCTCATCAGGGTACAATATATAAAAGAATGAAAAATAGCTTCGAAATATCAAAGGTAAACATAAAAACAAAAAAGTAAAATACAGAACAATCAAACAGCCTAGTCAAGAAGTAAATGGTCCACAGCCTAGAATTACACTTAAAGGACAACAACAAATGGAAATGGAACTACTAAGCAGTCAATTACATAGTTACGAAGTTGTCAACAATACATTTCGTAAGCCAGTTATCTAGTTTATATTGTCCGTTGCTAATATTAAAAACACTACATGACTTATATTTTATTATACTAGATTCTATAATATTTCTTTTAATAATGTCTCTACAAAATAAAATTTCCTTTGAATTGTTCCAATTAATTGCGTGATTAAAATTATTCATATGTAAAAAGAGAGCACTCGATGTACTTCCTACACGTACACAATATTTATGTTGATTTAATCTTGATGCCATCAAGATTAAATCAACATAAATATTGTGTACGTGTAGGAAGTACATCGAGTGCTCTCTTTTTACATATGAATAATTTTAATCACGCAATTAATTGGAACAATTCAAAGGAAATTTTTATTTGTAGAGACATTATTAAAAGAAAATATTATAGAATCTAGTATAATAAAATATAAGTCATGTAGTGTTTTTAATATTAGCAACGGACAATATAAACTAGATAACTGGCTTACGAAATGTATTGTTGACAACTTCGTAACTATGTAATTGACTGCTTAGTAGTTCCATTTCCATTTGTTGTTGTCCTTTAAGTGTAATTCTAGGCTGTGGACCATTTACTTCTTGACTAGGCTGTTTGATTGTTCTGTATTTTACTTTTTTGTTTTTATGTTTACCTTTGATATTTCGAAGCTATTTTTCATTCTTTTATATATTGTACCCTGATGAGGTGTGTCAAGAATACACGAAAGCGCTAGGTACTGCTGTTTTTCATTTTTCCTGCTGGCTCTTGATATATATATATATATATATATATTATCTATATATATATATATATATATATATCTATATATATATATATATATATATATATATATATATAATACTATATATACTTTAATTAAATAAAAATTATATACTATATAGATATATATATATTATATATATTATACTTATATATATATATATATATATATATATATATATATATATATATAAATTACATATTATAAACAAAAATAAAGGTGCTTTTTCTCTCTCTCTCTCTCTCTGGTTCGATATTCTCTCTCCCTCTTTCTCTTGCTCGATATATATATATATATTTATATTTTCTTTCGTCTTTTCATTAATAATAATTTTTTTGAGAAAATTTGTGTAAAATTTATGATATTAAATTGTATATGCTCCCGTGTTTCTTTCAAAATGTACTGTTTTCTGGAAGAATAACTTGTTTACTGCGTGTATCCTTCAAGGTGTGGCTACCCTCAGGCCGCTCCTCCTTTCTGTAGAGTGAAAATCGCCCTTATTGCTAATCTTGTAGTGTCAGTTTGTATATTAAGCCTTCTTTTGA
>NC_061100.1:61579293-61594293 GCF_015104395.2 Macrobrachium nipponense
AATGCAAACTGTGTCTACCAAATTTCTTTCAATAAAACCAATGGTCTTGGATAAAATTTTTGACCCGAGCCAGTCAATTACACATAATACTGTGAACACATAAATTATCACTTGTACTATGTGCTCATATTTTATATTTATGATGATTTAAAATGCGCTTTTCAAATGCCCTCCCAGATTGAGATTGTTCTATATGAAAACTACCGGACTTGCATGGTATCTTATAAATGACTCTATTGTTTTCCGGACTGTTGAGAATTAAACTTTTACCAATGGTGCTAGGATAAGAGAAAGTTACACTTAAAACCAAGGAACCTTAGGCGTTAGACCATAGACTCTAATGTGGGATGAGAAAGATATAAAATTCAGTTTACTGATTTTCTCTCCATATGAATATGAATAAAATATTTTTCTTGCTAATTTTAGACTATAATCAATATCTTCAAATTTGAAAGGATTTCCAATATGAGGTATTAATGGCGACTTTCCCCTTCATCCAGGTAATACTGTGCTGACTATCTCTATTATCTAGGTATTACTTGGTGACTGTCCATTTCATCCAGATATTACTGTGGTGATTGTGACATTTACCTCCCATGACGTCACCCATCACCTATCATTCAAGTGATGGACAATGAAATCACGGACTGATCACGTGGATTTTATACTTCCGGTCACACACAGAAATCATTTTTCAGACGAATAGGAATGACCACCAAGTGCTGATTAACATCCATTTCGGAGAAAGTGATGTCAACATGTAAGTATCCGGCACATTCAATTTTCGATCTACCAAACTGAAATTCAGTTATCATTTTCACAGGTCACCAAATAGTCAGCTAAATTGGTTCATGCACCTAAATAAATGCTGAAATATAATTATCTATCCTATACAAACTTAACACACAAACACACACACAGGTGTGTGCGTGTGTGGGCGGGCATGTGTGTTAAGTGTGATTGTCCCTTTTATCCAGGGATTACTGTACTGGCTGCCATATTTATCCAGTTATTACTGTTGTGACTGTCCCATTTATCCAGATGTTACTGTAGTGACTGTCCATTTTATCCATTTATTACTCTGCTGACTTTACCACTTATCCAAATATTACTAGGCTGACTGTCACTTTTATCCAGCTACTATTGTGGTGACTGTCCCATTAACCATTGTATTGCTATACTGACTGTTCGATTTATCCAGGCATTACTGTTCTGACTGTCCTTCTAGCGTTGGCTACCCCTTTTATCAAGGGATTACTGTTCTGAATGGTTTTTAACCAGTTATTAGTGTAATGACTGTCTCCATTTATCCATGTATCACTGAGCTGTCCGTCCCTTTTATCCAGTTATTACCGTGCAGTCACATTTATCCAAGTATTATTGTATTATCTGTACGCTTTATCCAAGAATTACTTTTCTGACTGTCCCAATTATTACAGTGGTGACTCTCCATTTTACCATGGTATTACTGTACTGATTATCTCTTTTATCCAGGTATTACTTTGTGACTGTCCCTGGTATCCAGGTATTACTGTTCTGACCATCTCTTTTATCTAGGTATTAGTAGGTGACCTCCCCATTTTATCCAAATATTACTGTGGTGATTGCAATATTTACCTCCCATGACGCTACTCATCATCTGTCATTCAAGTGATGGACAGGTAAGCATCACAATGAATTCACTGACTAATCATGTGGCTTGCATACTTCCGGTCACACACAGAAACCATTCTTCGGACGAATCGGAATGACCACTAAGTGCTGATTAGCATCCATTTCGAAGAATGCAGTCGACATATAAAAACCCGACACATTCACTTTTCGATCTCCCGAACTGAGATTGTGTTATCATTTTCACAGGGAAGCGAATAGTCAGCTACATTAGTTGATGCACCTGTATAAACGCTGAAATATAACTATCTGCTCTAAACATAATTAGCACACACAAATAGATAAATATATAAATTTATATATATATATATATAATATATATATATATATATATATATATATATATATATATCCTTAAATCCATGGTAGAAATGTAAGAATAACAGGAACTTGGAACAATTACTTTCATAGTATATTCTACATTTTCAAGTTCACACAGAATATAATATAAGTTGACAGTTCTTTATATACAGAAAGAGAAAGAGGGAGAGGGGTTTGGTTTGTTAATCTGGGTGGCGTGTTCTTTAAGCAAAAGAGATAAGGAAAGAGGATCTGGGTATAATCTAGGATGGAGATTTAAATTCCCAATTAATAGCATGGCATGTCTTAAGCCAAGAGCATGTCTTAAGCGAATGATCCGCAATGCCATTATTTAATAATTGTCTTGATATGGCATATTGAAATACTAACTTAATAGCAATAATTTTTAAAATGGGTACAGCAGGAATGAAAATAGGATGAAATGGTACAGAGAATATTCTTAAATTCTTTGTCAATAGTGATTGGATTGATATACATCTTTTTTGCTTTATTTTTTGCAAAGTTTAAAAAAATGTGGAGGGTAAAAATAAATCTATTTTATCAATAATCTTAAACTCATCTGCTAAAAATTCTGGACTACAAATTCTTAGACCTCTGAGATACATACTGGAAAATTTTGACATCTTAATTTGTTTAGCATGGTTAGAGTTAAAATGAATTCATGTTATATATTTAAATTGCTTTTTTTGTTGACCAATGGTTGATAGGGGGATGTAATGATTGATGACATTCTTTGAAATGATAGATTCAGCGTTAGCTCCCATGGAGACAAAAGTTGACGCATCATTTTGGGTAGCACGATGTCAAAGATTGCTACCTCAGCAAAGACAGGCCACAGTTTGTGTCCGTGCATGAGAGGAAGCAAGGATCTGGTTTTGGGTAGATTTTATGGGTGTGACTATGAGTTGTATATAATGTCACACATCTGTTCCAGTGCAATGAAGTGACAAATCAATGACATCATATCAAGGGGAAGGTCTTGTGAAAAACTTCGTGCTTGTGTACGTGCAGGCTGTTCCCCTATATAATGGGAGGGTACTACTTAGGACAGAGAAGCACCCAAATCGGAGAAGCGGCCTTGTTTTTGGAATGGCCGTATATAGTTGTTTAGTTAAGTGGTAGTGCTCACAGCTGAAATGGGTAAGCGTACTTTTAAGCCCGAGTGTGGCTTTGTCTTTTTGTATTTTGAACCTTTATTTCAGATATGTCCTTTTTCATATTATTATTTGATTGATGTCATTTTCGTTTATTTGATAGCCAGTTTTATGACTTTATAGTGGCCTATTTTTTTGACTGACGTCTAGTTATTGTAATATATATATTGTTATGTGCATGGCTGTGCAAAGGTTACACTTTACTAAAGGAATTAACTGCCATTTGACAAGACTGGGTGCCACACAGGTAACAACAGAAAACAGGGAATGGATGGAGCGTGGCACTGATCACAGCACTCCAGTGGCACTGACAATGTGTTAAGAATAGTCCGCGGGGGACTCTCTGTGGAGGATTTTGAATCCTGTCCTACGAGAACTTCATAACCTCCAGGAAGATATTTAACTGTTGAAGTATCATCATCTCCCGGTTGATTGCCTCTACAGTAATGAGGTTGTGTCTGTTGATAGTGGCTCTGTGGGGGACTTGATCTTCTCTTATGAAAGAGATCTCTGTGCCAGTGTCGTCAAAAGCTCTGACATGGAGTGCATGGTAGTTACATGTGGAAGGGGTCACAGTAATAGGATCTTCGGCTGGAGGGCCTAAAGCTGAGGGCGTGACTACTGCCAAGGCAATTGCAGGTGTAGCAGTCTGGCTTGGGCCCTTCGCCCATAAAGCTGAATGTTCATAAACTTTACACGCAATAGTTCTGGCTGTAGTCTCTGGGTGGCACTGTTCCTTTAAAGGGAGCAGGCCTACTACTGGCTCAAGGAGGTATTGCATCACCCGAGCTTGTAGGAGAAGCAGTTGTCACAGTGTGTTGGCTATCACGTGGTTTGTTGCGAAACTGCTTAATGCTATGTCCAGTTCTTTTGCAGAAGTTGCAGGCAACTGGCTTAGAGGTAGGCCCATTCTTAGTCTGGGCTATCGAGGACGTAGAATTTTGAGGTGTAATTTTCTTGCCAAGAGAGCTGAGTTGGGGGTGATGTATTTCCCAATCATCTGCTAAATGGCAGCAGAATGATTAAATAGAATGTTAACTCAAAGTCCAAATAACTCAGATAACCCTCGGTAATTAACAGTCTACACCATTTCTCCAAAGAATAATCCCACTCTTCTCCAGCAAATAGTTCCCTCTACTAGAACCGCCTGTTAAAGAACAGGAGAACAAACTGATAAGCATACACAATTGTAAATAAGAAGTCAAAAGATTAAATTAAATAGAACATCTTTACAAAATATCAAAAATACAGTCAAATCACACCTTTGGCTAATATAGATACAAATACACTCACCCATTTCAGCCCAGAATCTCCAAACACTTTCACAAAAGGCAAAAGCCTCCATGGCTTCGCCTGACTCCTGCAACAACCTCTCTCTATGGTTCTGGCTAATTACATGCTATTATGAACGGACATAGCTCGTATGAACGCACGAATTCGCACACACACTGATCACGCCCAGAAACCACTCATAACAAGTTTCAAAGGCACCTTTGACAAACGCCCATAACGACAGACAAGCGTTGACCCGCTTAGGTAAGGATTTTAATGTCACACCACCTCAAGACCTATCAGCATTTCTAAGCTGAGATGTTCTCTGTCTCTATGGGAAGCTAAAAACGATGATTCCCAATTTCTGAGGAATGTCAAAGCACGTGACATACAACGGTGTCTCATACATATATCATATTATATTATTTAAAATCTCTCATAGTAAATCCCCCTCTTTATATTACAGATAGCTCGGTCACCATCATGGCTAGCCCCAGCCTAGCCACAGGTCACATAAAACAGCTCATATATATAAAAAAAACATTGGCCGGCTCATTAAACACAAAATATAGTAATAACTGCACATCTCTGGCAGCACAACGTAATGTCTATCACACATAATCTCCTGCATGTGGGCTATAATAACAATTGGGTGTAAAACTTTTCCCCCGTCTTGAATTTTCGAATCTCCCTTTTTGTCTGCAACTGCAACTGCACAGATCGCGAAACACGCTGTAGGAAGGCAAAACGTCTCCCTGTGGAAAACATCTGATGACTGTCGTAGTCCAAAAGTTCTGTAGAACTCTGTAGACTCATGGAAACTCTCGTATGTGGGCACACAACAACAACATCTTTGCAACGGCTGGTGGGCGTCTTGCTAGCATTGGGGAATGATGTTTATGATGTGTTTTCAGTATGTCAGTCACGTCATCAGTCAATTAAAGAAGAATTAACCCCAGACATACTTCTGTCAAATAACGACCTCAAAAATTCCCCAAAATACTAACTGAACGTCTCCCAATTAACCCCATTTGATATGCCCACTGAACTCATTTCTAACTTCAACTCGTGAAGGAACTCCATAGGATCGCTAAATCATAAGTCATTATCACAACCACACAAAGAAAAATACTAAATTCTCCAACTTAATTCTCCAAACAATATAAAATAACTTCGCCAAAGTCACACATCAGCACACACTCCAGAACTCAGACTCACAGAAACTCTACGAACTTCTGTAATCACATTTCAAACGCACAAATTCTCACAAGAAAAAAAGAAGAAAAAATAATGAGCCCGAAAAAAAACACGTAACAAGCCATGCCCCAAAATTATCACTGAAAAATGTTCTCTCAAGCTCTGATATTTCAACAACCCACAAAATCAGTAAAAACTCTCTACTGTCTAACAGCAAAAACCCTTTCACTGCTCATATAATTAATCTCAACGAGACGTAATGTCAAACTTCCACTTACGCAATTCACAAACCCCGACAAATCATATCTCCCATCCAAAAAGAAATGCTATTTAAAGCTCAACCCCAATTACATCTCTCGTAGGAAAAGTAAAAAAAATGAAAATAAAAAAAGATAACAACAAGTGAACTTTCCCCATCACAAAGCACATAATATATATATAATATAGATAACCCGGCGTTTTCCCCCATAAATGCGATGTGTCGTTACGGAATTTTGCCACCGCAACTTTTCCTTCGATCGGAAACGGCCGGAAGCAATCCCCTTACGTAGCTGCATCTTCGTGAAATGTCAAAATCAGCATCTCTCAGAATAGTGCAAAACTCTGAGTAATCAACACTGAAGGAGAAGAGTCAGCAACCGGACTCTCCACAGTATTGTCAGCAAAAATCCACCTGCGGACACGTCAGGTGCTCGAACTGCAGTATAGAAATTTCTTGTCAGACTTGCAACTTCGGAAAACCCATGATTCTCAAAAAAATGTTTTATACTGACACCACATATGCACGCACCTTTCACAAAATTATCTCCAAGATATGATTAAGGTGCTCAAAAATTATTTCAAAGACATAACACTCACATGATATTACTCAATAATATAAAATGAATTATCACCTTTTCGGGAATATAAACTAAACTCACAATTCAGCAATTATATGCTGCCAAAAATAACCCACTGGTGAATATAAAAAATGCAACATCTCCATAGAACCACAATGCAGTAATGCCACTCACCTCCAATTAGTCACGAAACCAAAAGAACCACAGAACCCCTCTCTTGGCTCGTAAACCCCAAGAAATTCAACTCCAAAAATCATAACCACCAAAAAAAAAAAAAAAAAAAAAATTCAACACCAAAAATTAATGCCATCCCCATATATCCCCATGTTAATAATAATACCACTCTGGTGATAAAAATATTTCGTTCCATTTAATTAATAACCCCACATCACCATATTCCCTCTATCTCACCAATAATCACATGTGGAATAAAACAAGTCTCCAAAAAAAGATTATTACACTCCAAGAAGGATAATAAAAAATGTAACGCCATCTCCAAAAAATAATGCACTCAAAGCATCTAACTGATACACTCAAAAATATTGCCCCATGTCTCCTCATAAAGGTTTCTCTTTGCAAAAAAAAAAATGGCTGCAAAAATAACTGAACCAAACATAGCTTTCACCACCACAGGCCTAAACTGTGGAATATCTAAAAAAAAAAAAAAAAAAAAAAAATATCATATGGCCAAAATATTATATCTCAAATTATATCTTCAATTCTCCAGGAAAATAACCTCAAGAAGCCTCTCTAAGGAGCTCAAAGTTACACTCTCTGTTTAGCATAACTGCTAAGAAAGGCAAAAACTTGGCAAATAAAATTGCCCAGGAAATTCTAGAAAAAAATCATCAGTGTGCCATAACTTATTATAACAAAACTCCAAATTCAAAGTGTCTAGGCAAAGACTTCCCACATTTACTACGGCATAGGCCACTAGAAACTTAACCAAGTTTCCTATCTCTGGCAAAGTTGCTACAAACACAATTGTGCAAGAGGCCAACAATTTCCGGAACACAAATATCCAGAAAAAAAAAAATGTAGTACCATTATGCATACATTCGAAAATGCAAAAATTCTCCCATAAATCTCTCTGCAGCATCAAACAGCTGAAATTATAAACACATTCCTGAACAATGACTCTAAGTCACGAACTGAGATATTAAAAATTCACACCAACTGCTCAGAGAGAAAAATAAATTCAAACTCGCCCATGAAAAAAAAAACTTACGTCAGTGATGGCTAACATCCCAAAAAAAGGAAAGAAAAATCAATGGCACTGTCAACTATTCCCGTGACACCTGTAACATCTGTGAGTCACGTAGACTTTGACCAATTATCTGCTGAACTCATAAAAAAAGGAAAACAAAAAATGTGTTGTTAGTTCCTCCCATTTTCAAAAAAAACATCACCACCCTTAATAATCATTACAATGCCCATGTTAGTATTAAAAAATAACACCAGTATCAGAATTATCAGTATCAGAATTCGCCAGTATCAGTAGTATAACCAAATATTAGAACTCGCCCATTCACCAGAAATGGATATCACCACCTATAAAATCATTGGCACATTCCCCAAAAATCATTAGCAACATGAACTCTGACAGAATCCCCATAAAATATCTCCAGTAATGATAATTCTACTTAAGTACCTCCCCTTAAAATATCTCCAGTAATAATAATAATCGTCCGTAAATATCTCCAGTAACACCAGTAAAAGCATTAATATTGCTATTTCCCCAGTATTCATCACGATTGCCACACCCCATAACTCCAAAATCAACACCACTCATCACTCCCTGGTATCATCACAAATCATCACAACCCAGCAATCATCACCACTCAGCACCATTTTAAAGTAATCTTCATATCATCAATCAAATCTCCATAAAAAAATCATCTCTGAATCCCCAATTATGATTATGCCCTCTAATATTACAGAAAGGCATTCTCCAAAGCACAAGGAAAACTTGCACCACATTCATATGCTTTTCATTTCCATTTTCTCTTCACTTAAGAGAAAGAAAAATCTTTCTAAAAGAAACCCTACGGGCATATCATATCATCACCCAGTCGTTATCAGCTGATATGACGGCATTGAAATTTCCTATTCAAGGCCAAACTCGTCCCCTTACCCCGACACAAAGAAAAAAAAAGAAGTTCACCCCCCTCCCCCGTCGAGCATTCCCCCATGGAAGACACTAGCCACCCTGCTGCGCTCCCCCTTGGTCACTCAGCAGAAATTGTGCTAAGTGCGTATGCATGAGCGGGCGCTCTCTCCCAGAGGCAAAAACACAGTGTCGCATGTATAAAACCATTCATATACACACGTATGTATTAAAACAAAAACGAATGCATCTCTTCTAAACATGCGCTAAGATAAAACTTATCACTTTCTGCTACTTTGAATGAAATATATGGTAATCTGAACTGCCTCTTTAAAATGGTTCACAAACAAAGTTGAAAAAAAACACGAAGGCCTCAAAAAAAAAGCACCGTAACACTTACGCCTTCAAATGAGAGAAAACCCGACCGCTAAACCGAGCGCGAAAGAGAGGAAAAAAAACGCCAATACACATACACTCGAACGTCTTGGGGACCGCACTCACAAAATCTTAGTTCTAACTGACTGACAAAGAGATTGCAATGTCTCACGATGGATGAAAAATTATGACCCTAGTCGAAAATTTCTTCTCAGTACCAAATCAACCGCTCAGAAATTCTTATCACTGTCACTTACCAACTGAAATCTAACACATTTCCATAACCAGACACTCTGAAAACGGCATTTTTAAGCTGATACTAATCTCACAAAAGGCTTTTTTTGTTCAAATACTGTCTGCCGCCACTAATAACGGAGACAGCATTATCTTGTTATTCATTTTGGCAGTGAATGGCCATAGCGGAAGACAACTGGTAGTTGGTAATACTTTCTCTCTCTCTCTCTCTCTCTCTCTCTCTCTCTCTCTCTCTCTCTCTCGATACCCAACAGCTCTCTCTCTCTCTCTCTCTCTCTCTCTCTCTCTCTCTCTCTCTCTCTCTCTCTCTCTCTTTCATCATACCTCCCCTCCATTTCATTAGGTCATCAAATCAGAGTCGTGAACTTACAAAAATATGAATTTATTTAAAAACAAAGTATAAATTGAATAACTCAGATTCTTAACAGAATGATTAAATAGAATGTTAACTCAAAGTCCGAATAACTCAGATAACCCTCGGTAATTAACAGTCTACACCATTTCTCCAAAGAATAATCCCACTCTTCTCCAGAAAATAGTTCCCTCTACTAGAACAGTTCCCTCTACTAGAACAGTTCCCTCTACTAGAACCGCCTGTTAAAAGAACAGGAGAACAAACTGATAAGCATACACAATTGTAAATAAAAAGTCAAAAGATTAAATTAAATAGAACATCTTTATAAAATATCAAAAATACAGTCAAATCACACATTTGGCTAAAATAGATATAAATACACTCACCCATTTCAGCCCAGAATCTCCAAACACTTTCACAAAAGGCAAAAGCCTCCATGGCTTCGTTTGACTCCTGCAACAACCTCTCTCTATGGTTCTGGCTAATTACATGCTATTATGAATGGACATAGCTCATACGAACGCACGAATTTGCACACACACTGATCATGCCCAGAAACCACTCGTAACCAGTTTCAAAGGCACCTTTGACAAACGCCCATAACAACAGACGAGCGTTGACCTGCTTAGGTAAGGATTTTAATGTCACACCACCTCAAGACCTATCAGCATTTCTAAGCTGAGATGTTCTCTGTCTCCATGGGAAGCTAAAAACGATGATTCCCAATTTCTGGGGAATGTCAAAACATGTGACATACAATGATGTCACATACATATCATATCATATTATATTATTTAAAATCTCTCATAGCAAATCCACCTCTTTAAATTACATATATGCTAAGAAATTTGTATGGATATATATGTAAAATTCATATGCATATGAATTGATTTTAAATCCCAAAGGTTATATATGTGCTATATTGATATATATCTTGGGAGTAGACCCTCTTTCAAACAAGTCATGTTGAAAAGGATTGCTTCATCAGCTCCATTAATTTTGTATGAAGTCTTCTCTATTTTCCTTATTAAGGATTTCTCAATGTTGCTGCAAAGGCAAGCAACGTGCCAAAGGGGATCGTCAAATCTGGTGTAGTCATATTGAATTATCTTTATTACTGCTATTACTACTACAAGTTTCTCTCTCTTCTCTCTCTCTCTCTCTCTCTCTCTATCATTCTGACGTTTCGCACAGATCTGCCAGGGCATGGTCACAGCGATGGTTGCTGGAGGGCTGAATCTTGGTGGTGAGTCCTTCTCTTTATATCATGGTCGTGCGGGTGCTCACAGATGCTCCTGCAGGACCTTGGGATACTCGACTTTTAATTGGCTGGCGGCCAGGCGTCGGAAACGCTCGAGGCACGTTGACCTTCTCAGGTGTGTTGCGTCACCTGGAGCAGGGTTTTCATTGGCTGCAACCCGGCTCCTGGTGACGCAACTTTTAAAAATGATTTTTTAAATAAAAATCTGTCATCAAAAGAGTGCAAAGCTTCCAAAAATATTTAATTTATATATAATGCTTATATAATGTTGTTTCAAATTCATTTTTAACCGATTTTCGAGTGATTTTTTAAACAAAAATCAGTCATCAAAAATATGAGAAAATTTCAAAAACATTATGTACTATAATTGAAATATATTGAAATGATTTTTTAAACAAACATCTGTCATTATTTTTCTGTTTAAATTTATTTTTAGGCGATTTTTATGATGATTTTTTTAACAAGAAAACAGCCAACAACCATTGAACAAGATTCTCAAACGTTTAGTGCAATAATTGATATATTTCCCTAGTTTTAGGCGATTTCCAAATGCTTTTTGAAATATGAACCAGTCATCAAAATGAAGGAAAAAAATTCATAAAAATACCATATTGAAAACTAATTATTCTTTAGCTGTTTTTTTTTTTTTTTATGTTCATTGTCCAATATTTATAAAATTTTTAAAGAGTTTGGAAAAAGAAATTAGGGTTCAAAACAAGAGCAAATATAACATGAATATTGCATCATAATTGGAATAATTTATTTTAGCTTTTTTCTGTTTGATTTTTGTCTTTTTTGGGCGATTTCTGATAATTTTTTCAACAAAAACCAACCAACCAAAGAGTAAAAAAAAAAAAAAACTGTCAAAAATATTGTGAAAAATTGAAATATTTGTTTAAAGTTTTTGTTACATTCATTTTAGGCGATAGTTTAAATAATTTTTGGGAAAAAAAATCAGTTATAAAAAGGAAGGCGAAACTCCAAAAATTAAATTATTTATTGAATTTATTTTTGTTTTCAATTCAGTGTTCTACCTCTAGCCAATGTTTTGGTAAACAAAAACTAGTCACAATAAGCCCAAAGATCTTGGATTTAAAATGAAATATTTTTAAAGCTTTTTTCTCTTTCATTTTTTGAATTATTTTTTTAGCTAATTTTTATAATCATTAATTGAAACAGAAAAAAGCCACCAAAGCAATGTGCTAAAATTTAAATATTTTTTAGTTTTATTCATGTTATAAATAAAAAGATATAAAAAATAAATAAATGATTAAAGAAAAATGAATAAAAATAAAAGAAAATACATAAATAAAAATGAATAAATAAAAATAAATAGACAAAACAAAAAATATAAAAAATATATAAAAAATAAACAAAGAAATAAAAATAAAAATAAATAAATAAAAAAATAAATATATAAAATAAATAAATAGATAAGAATAAATATTAATAATAAGGAAATAATAACAATAAATAAATATAAATAAAAAGAATAATAAAAAAAATCAATCAATCAACCAAAATAAATAAATAAATAAATAATAATAACAAAAAACAAATCAAATGTGAATAAAAATTAAATTGAATATAATTAAATAGATAAATAAAAATAGTAAATAAATAAGTCAAATGTTTTTAATAAATAAAATAAATAAATATATTAAATTAAATAAATAGATAGAGAAAAATAAATCAATAGATAGAAATAAATAAATAAATAAAAATAAATAATTAAATGACTATAAATAAAAAATAAATAAAAATTAATAAATAAATAACTAAAAATAAATAAAATAATAAATACAAATAAATAAATAAATAAATATAAACAATTAGATAAATAAATAAATAAATAAATAAATCAAAATAAATAAATAAATAAAGAAATCAAAATAGAAAATAAATCAATCAATCAATCACAATCAATATAAAATAAATAAATCAAAATAATAATGAAATAATGAAATAAAAAAAAATATATAAACAAATAAATAAATATGTAAATAAAAATAAATAAATAAAAGATAAATAAATTAAAATAAGTAAATGGAATTACAAATAAAAATGAATAAATAAAGAGACAAAAATAAATAAACAAATAAAAACAAAATAAATAAAAAGTAAATAAAAAAATAAAATAAATAAAAAATATATTAAATAATAAATTAAATCAATAAATAGATAAAAATAAATAATAAATAAATAAATTAAGAATAATTAGATAAATAAATAAAAATAAATAAATAAATAAAATTATAAATAAATAAGTGAAAATAAATAGATAAATAAATAAGTGAAAACAAATAAATAAATATAAGTAAAAAAATGATAACAAATAAATGTAAAAATAAATAAATCAATCGATCAAAACGAATAAATAAAAAAATAAAAGTAAATAAATAAAAAGTAAATAAAAATAAACAAATAAATAAAATAAATAAATAAATAAAAACCAATCAATAAATAAAAATAAATAATCAAAAAATAAATAAATAAAAAGAAATAATTGAAAATAAATAGATTTATAAATAAAAAAAAAAATAAATAAAAATAAATAAATGAATAATAAATAAATAAATAAAAAAAATAAATAACAAATAATAAATAAAAATAAAAAAATTAATAAATTACAGTAAATAAATAAAAAAAATAAAAACTAGTAAACAAACATAAATAAATACAAAAATAAATAAAGAATAAATAAAAATAAATAAATAAATAGATAAAAATAAATGAAATACATAAAAATAAATAAATAACCAAAAATAAATAAACAGAAGAAAATAAATAAATCAAAAATAAATATATAAAGATAAATAGATAAATGAAATAAACGCATTAAAAAATAAAATAAAAACATTAAAAAAATAAATAAAAAAAATAAAATAACATATATAAATATAGTATTAAATAAATAAATACATCAACATAAATAAATAAATAAATAAATAAATAAATAAATAAATAAATAAATAAATAAATAAATAAATAAAATAAATAATTAGAAAAATAAATATATGAAAATAAATAAATAAAAATAAATAAACAAAGAAAAAAAAAAATAAATAAATAAAAAAAAAAAAAAATAATAAGTATTATAATAAATAAATTAATTAATTTAATTCAAATAAAGTAAATAAATAAATAAATAAATATAAATAAATAAATGACAGTAAATAAATGAGTAAAAGAATGTAAATAAAAAATAAATGTAAATGTGAATAAAAATAAATAAATAAATAAAGAAAAAACAATAAATAATAAATAAATAAATGAAAAACAATAAATAAAAAAAATAAATAAATAAATGAAAAATAAATAAATAAGAATAAAAAATGAATAAATAGATAAATAAAAAATAAATAAAAACAATTATATTATTAAAATAAATAAATAATAATAAATAAAAAACAAATCTAAATAATAAAAATAAGTAAATAAAAATTTAATGAATAAATAAATATATAAATATATAAAAATAATCTAAACGAATAAAAATAAATAAATAATTTTTTAAATCAATAAAAATAAATAAATAAATAAAAATAAAGAATATAAATAAATGAATAAAAAATAAATGCAAAAATTAATATAAATAAATCAATAAAAATAAAAGAAATGAATCTATATATATATATATATATATATATATATATATATATATATATATATATATATATATATATATCTGATAACTTGATTACGAGTATATAAAACGTGATGCTATGTATAAATAAAGGATTTTGCCACGAAGGAAAATTGAAAAGCAAGGTAGCCAAGAACTTTCGGTCCAGCACGACCCTTTACTAAGGCATAACTTATCATACAGAGGAAAAACATAGTAAAAGTAGGCTTAATATCCAAACTGACATTACAAGATTAGCAATAAGGTCGATTTCACTCTACAGAAACGAGGAAACACCTGAGGACAAGATTAGCGATTTTTAGGCAGCCACTCCTTGGAGGAACAAAACACGTCGTCAACAGCTGATTCATCCAGAAAACAATACATTTTCAAGAAACAAGGAAGCATATACAACTTATTACCATGAAATTTACAAAAATGTTCCCAAAAAAATTATTGAAAAGACGAAGAAAGGATATAAATGTATCGAGCAAGAGAGAGAGAGAGAGAGAGAGAGAGAGAGAGAGAGAGAGAGAGAGAAATAATAAATATATACATGTGGGACTAA
>NC_061100.1:61599293-61606793 GCF_015104395.2 Macrobrachium nipponense
GGTGAATAAATAAATAGATAAATAGAAATAAATAAATAAAAATAAAAAATAAATCAAATAAATAAATAATTATAATTAGATAAATAAGTAAATAAAAGTAAAATTAATAAATAAATAAAAATAAATAAATAAAGAAATAATTATAAATAAATAAATAAATAAAAATAATTAAATAGATATAAAAATACATAAATAAATTAATTAATTAATAAATAAATCCAAATAATTAAATAATAAAAAATTCAAAATTAAAAAAAATAGATAAATATAAAAATAAATAAATAAATAATAAATAAATAAAAATAGAAAGAAATGAATAAATAAAATAAATAAATATAAATGAATAAATAAAAATAAATAAATAAACTAAATAAAAATAAATAAAAATGAATAAATAAATAAATATACAATAATAAATAAATAGAAATAAATAAAAATAAAAATAAATAAATAAATAAATAAATATAATAATATAAATAAATAAATATATAAATACATAAAAAACAAATAAATAAATAAATAGAGATAATTGAATAAAACCAAATGAATAAATAATAAAAATAAATAAATAAATATAAATAAATAAATAAATAGATAAATAAATAAATAAAATAAATGAAATAAGTAAATATGAATTAATAAAAATATATAAATAAAAAACAGAAAATAAAATCAAATAAATAAATTAAATAAAAATAATTAATTAATTTAAATTGGATAAAAATAAATATATAAACAATAAAAAGATATAAATGTAGGTAAAAAAAATAAAAAAGTGAATAAAAAAAATAAAAATAACATATATAAACAAAAAGAAATAAATGACAATAAAAAAAAAATATAAATGAATAAAAAATATATAAATCAAAATTGATAAACAAATAAATAAATAAAGATAAATAAGTAAATATATAAATAAACAGAAATATATAATAAATTAATAAAGATAAATAAATAAAAGTAAATAAATAAATAAAAATAAATAATTATATAAAATAAATAGAAAAATTTAAATGAATAAATAAATAAATAAATAAATAAATTTAATAAATAAAAATAAGCAAATGAAAATAATAGAAACAAAAATAAATAATTAAATAATAAAGATAAATAAATCAAAAAAATGAAAAATTAAACAAATAAATAATAAATAAAAATTAAATAATGAATAGAAAATAAAAAATAAATAAATAAACAAAATAAAAATAAATTAAAGAATAAATATATAAATGAAATAAATATATAAATAAATAAATAAAAATAAATTTAGCTATTAAATAGATAAATAAAGATAAATAAATAAAAATAAATAAATAAATAAGTACAAATATAGAATAAATAAAAATAAACAAATAAAACCAAATAAATAAATAAAAAATAAATAATAAAAATAAAAATAAAAATAAAACATTAAAATCAATCAATCAATCAATCAAAACCAATAAATAAACAATTGAATAAAAATAAATAGATTAATCAAATTAAGTAAATAAATATATAAATAAAAATAAATACATAAAAAATAAAAAAATAAAAATAAAAAATAAATAAACAAAAATAAATAAATCAATCAATAAAAAATAAAAATGAATCAATCAATTAAAATAAAAATATAAATAAAATAAATAAATTAAACTTAATAAAACTATATAAATACATAAAATATAAACAAAAATAAAAATAAATAGAGATCTCAAATTAACAAAAAAATAAAATATAAATAAATCAATCAAAATAAATAGATAAAAAAAATAATTATATAATAAATAAATAAATAAGTAAATAAAAATAAAAAATAAATACATATGAAGAAATAAAATAAATAAATAAATAAATAAATAAATAAATAGAGATAAATAGATAAATAAATAAATAAATAAATAAGAATAAATAAATTAATAAATAAAGAAATAAAAATAAAAATAAAAATAAATAAATAAATAAATAGAAATAAATAAAAATAAATAAATAATTAAAAATAAATAAATAAATAAAAATAAGTGAAAAAATGTAAAAATATATATAAATAAAATAAAATAAATTAAATAAATAATAATAATATAAATAAATAAAAATAAAAATAATAATAATAAATAAAAAAATAAATAAAAATAAAATAAAGAAATGAAAATAATTAAATTAATAATAAATAAATAAATAAATAAATAAATAAATAAATAAAAAAAAAAAATAAGTAAAAATAAATAGTAAAAATAAATCAAATAAATAGATAAATGAATAAATAAATAGAAATAAGTAAATAAAAATAAAAAAAGAAATAAAAGTAAATAAATAAAAATATATAAATAAAAATAAAATAAATAAATAAATAAATAAATAAGTAAATAATAAATAAACAAATAAATAAATAGATAAATAAAGATAAATAAATAAATAAATAAGAATAAAAAAATAAAGAAATAAAAGTAAAAAATAAAATATATCAATAAAAATAAATAAAAATAAATAATAATAAAAAAAAATAAATAAAAATAAATAAATAAATAAATACATTAAAAGAATAGATAACAATATATAAATAAATAAAAAAAATAAATAAGTAAAAAAATTAATACATAAAAAGAAATAAATAATAAAAATAAATAAACAAATAAATAAAAAATAAATTAATAAAGAAATTAAAATAACTAAATAAATAAATAAATAAATAAATAAATAAATAAATAAAAATAAATAAAAATAAATAAATAAAAATAAATAAATAAAAATAAATAAATTGAAATAAATAAATAAATAAATAAAAATAAAAAAATTAAATATAAATAAATAAAAATAATAAGTAGATAAATAAAAAATATGAATAAATAAATAAAATTTCTTTCTGAACTCAACTTTATTTTAAAGTCAATTTTTTATCTTTAGCCGTTTTTAAATGATTTTTATAAGAAAAATATTTACAGATTTGGCACTAAAATTGTATTATTTTTCAAATAGTCCTTTTTTAAAACAATATTTTAAATGAGTTTTTAAACATAATTCATCAATAAAAAATTTGTTTTAGTTTTATAGTTTTTAAAGAGGATTTTCATAATGACTGAAACAAAACAGCTAAGATGAAGAGAGAAACATCTCCAAAATATTTTGCAAAAATTTATATCTGTACAAAACTTTTATATACATTCATTGCCCTATTTTTAGTCGATTTTTAAAATGATTTTTGAAATAAAAATCAATCATTGAAAAGAGGCCAATATAGTTTATTGTCTTATTTTTAGCCAATATCCAAGATGATTTTTGAAACAAAGATCATCCATCACAAAGAGGAATGAATTTCAAAGAAACGTGTTTAAATAATTTTTTAATTTGGGATTTTTCACTCTTTTTGATGATTGACTTTTATTTCAAAAATAATTATAAAAAATCGCCTAAAATGTTTTGAGAAATATTCCAGTTTTTGCACATTATTTTCAGGTTTTTCTCTTTTTCTTGCCTTGCCTTTGTTTCAAAAATCATTATAAAAAATTAAAAAAACAAAATGAAATTAAAAATGCTTAAAATATATATAAATTTGAATAAAATATTTAGCACATTTTAGTCGTCATTTTGATGTGTGATTTTTGTTTCAAAAATCTTTTAAATAACCGTATACATTTATAAAAAAATGTGATATAAAAGATTTTTTTAAAATTTGTCAATTTTGGTACAAAATTTTGAGAGATTTTTTTCACCTTTTGATGTCAGATTTTGTGGCAAAAATCATTATAAAAATCAGCTAAAATGGAGACAAAAAAAGAACATACAACATTTATAATAGTTTACTTCCGTTTCCATAATAATTTCGAAAATTACCTAAATCAGGACAATGAATGTAACACATAAAACGATTTAAAAAATAAATAATTATGAACTAAATATTTTTGGGAGTTTTTTCCCTCTGTTGATAACTAATAATAGAAATCAAACAAAAAATCTTAGAAATATTTGAATTTAGATACAATATTTTTGTTTTTTTGGCATCTTTTTGATGAATCATTTTTGTTTTCGTCTAGAAGTTTTATGTTATATTCATTTTCATATTATTATTAAATTATTTTTCAAATAAAAATCAGTTATCAAAATAAGGGCGAAAATTCTTAAAATACTGTATTTTTTCGGTTTCTTTTTCCCCCAGTTTTTAGGGGAATTTCATATTGATCTTTGAAACAAAAAATAGCCAAAATAAAAAGAAAATAAACTTAAAAATATTATGCAAAAATTCTATATATATATTTTTTAAACATTTTACGTTTTATTTCTAGGAGATTTTTTAAATAAGTTTTGAAATAAAAGTCAGTCATTATAAAGAGGGCAAAGCTATCAAAGATATTGTATTCAAACGAATATTTTTTTAACTGATTTCAATTTTAAATACTTTGTCTTATTTTAAACAATTTTCTGAATGATTTTTGAAACAAAAATCATCCATCAAAAATAGGAACAAAAAAAGATTAAAATACTTTTAAAAATTATTTTTGAAATAAAATCCGTCATCAAAAGAGTGCAAAACTTCTGAAAATATTTAATTAATATAATATACTTATATACTGTTGTTTGAAATTCATTTTTAACCTCAACAAAATTATGTACTAAAATAAAATATATTCAAATGATTTCATGTTACATTTATCAATTAGGAAATCGCCAAAAAAAATTTAGACGATTTTCTAATTGATTTTTAAAATAAAGATTAGTCACCGAAAGAGAGGGCAAAACTCCCAAAAATAATGTATTCAAATTCAAAAGATTTTTAAACAAAAATCTGTCATAAAAAAACTGAAAAAACTTTAAGATTTTGTACTAAAATTTAAATATTGTTTGAAACTTTTCGTGTTATATTTATTTTCATATTTTTATGCAATGTTTAAAAGCCTTTTGAGACAAAAAATCACTCATCAGATAGAGGTCAAAATCTAAAAATCATATTGTATTTAATTTGCAATATTCTTAAAGGTTTTTGTCTTTCACTTTCCTTTTTTAGTTGTTTTTTTTATTAATTTTTAATAGCAAACAGCCTAAACAAAAAAGCAAAAAACTCAAGAGATGATGTTTTAAATTTTTATATTATATTCATTGCCCTATCTTAGGCCAATTATTAAATAATTTTTGAAAGAAAAATTATTTATAAAAAACAGGGTAAATTTATTAAAAATATCGTATTCAAATTAAATTCTTTTTTAAACTGCTTTTAAATCATTTAAAAATCGCGCAAATATATTCTAATTTAAATAAACTATTTATGGTAAAATATTGTATCTAAAATGAAATATTGTCAAGGCTCTTTTAGGTTTCTTTTTTGTCCTTTTGTAATTTAAATATACTATGTATGGTAAAATATTATATCTAAATTGAAATCATTTTTAAAGCTATTTAGGTTTCTTATTTTGTCCTTTTTTTTTATTCAAATACACTATTTATTGTAAAATATTGTATCTAAATTGAAATATTTTTAGAGCTTTGTTAGATTTCTATTTTAAGCAAATTTTGTAATAGTTTTTGAAACAAAAATCCGCCAACAAAAAGAGGAAAAACTAAAAAATTCTATGCAAAAATTTAAATGATTTTAAAACTTTCATTGTCCCGTTATTAGGCGATTTTTTAAAAATGATTTTCGAAGTCATAATCAGTCATAAAAATTCGTTGTGGTATTTATGACGGTATTTTAAAGGTTTTTGCAAGGCACATCAGTCATCAAAAAAACGAAAAATCTTCAAATATTTTTGTTACATTAATTTCTAAAATAAAATTCAGTCATCAAATAGCGGGCGAAAATCCTTAAGATATTATATTCAAATTAAATTACTTTTTGAACTGTAGCCGTTTTTTAAAATGGTCATTTTAATAAAAATTTATAAAAAAAATCTGAAAAAGTTTCGAAAATTTGGTACTAAAATTGTAAATTTTTTTTAAACGTTTTGTTAAATTCATGGTCCTTTTTACAGCAATTTTTGAGATGATTTTTTAAACAAAAATCATCCATAAAAAAGAAGGGCAAGGAACCCAAAGATATTATTGCATTTAAACTGAAATTTTTTTCAGCCTTTTTCTTTTTTAGATTTTTACATTTTTTAAGAGGATTTTTATGATTGAAACAGAAAACCACTGCGATGAAGAGAAACATTTTGCAAAAAATTATATATTTAAAAAACTTTTTATTATAAAACCATTGCCCTATTTTTATCTAATTTTAAACTTTTTATGTTATACTTCTTGTCATATTTCTATTTGATTTTTTAAACTATTTTTGAAACAAAAATCACTCATCGAAAAGAGGCCAAAATAGTGAAAAATATTGTATTTAAATTGAAAGATAAAAAAAATTTGTTTTCTTCGCCCACCCTCGTTATTCAGGCTATTCTTATATAAATTTTTTATACAAAAACGGCCAAAATTCAGGAGGTAAAAACTCTCAAAAATATTGTGCACAAAATTATATTTTCTTAAATGGTTTTATGTTACATTTATTACCCGAATTTTAGGTGATTTTGAAATAATTTTTGAAATATAAATCAGTCAATAGAAATCGGGCAAAACTATTAAAAATATTGGATTCAAATTATATCTCTTATAAACTGCTTTTAATTTTAAGTTCATTTTCCTATTTTTACCCCATTTTCTAAATAATTTTTGAAACGAACATCATCCATCAAAAAAAGGAATGACTTTCAAAAAAACATGTTAAAATAATTATTTGATTTTGGGATTGTCCACTCTTTTCGATGACAGATTTTTTTTTCAAAAATAACGATAAAAATCGCCTAAAAATGGGACAATGAATTTAGCTTGAAAAGTTTTAATAAATATTCCAGTTTTTGCACAATATTTTGAGGTTTATTTCTTTTTGTTGGCCTACCTTTGTTGTTAAAAATCATTATAAAAAATGAATAAAACAAAATGAAACTGTAAAAGAGCTTAGAATATATATCAATTCAAGTGAAATATTTAGCACGTTTTAGTCCTCTTTAGATATGTCATTTTTTTCATATATCTTTTAAAAACCACATACATTTAGGTCAATAAATGTGATGTTCAGAGCTTTAAAAAAAATGTTTCAATTTTTGAGAGTTTTTTTTTTCTTTTGTTTTGTGTCATTATAAAAATTATCTAAAAAGGAGACAAAAAAAAATTATTATAGTTTTGCACTCGTTTTAATACGGACTTGTGTTTTCAAAATAATTTCGAAAATTACCTAAATCACGACAATGAATATAACATAAAAAACGGGTTGAAAAATAAATAATTACGAACTAAAATTTTTTGGGAGTTTTTCCTCCATCTAATTATAAAAATCGCATAAAAAAGGAAAAAATTAAACTAACAACCTTATTTGAATATAAATACATAATTTTTTGGCATCTTTTTCTTAAATAAGTTTAGCTTTTGTCCAAAATTTTTATGTTATATTCATTTTCATATTTTTATTAAATTATTTTTCAAATAAAAATCAGTTATCAAAATAAGGGTGAAAATTCTTAAAATACTGTATTTTTTCCGTGTTCATTC
>NC_061100.1:61609293-61616793 GCF_015104395.2 Macrobrachium nipponense
ACAAGGTCTTTTTGACACAAGGGATACACTTTCTATTGTCATGAAAATCTCAACTAACTCGGGCACAGTTTGTTCGATTCACTAAATGCTATGATATCCTTTTCTCTTTTCTTGTCAAGCGCGTTCACAATCCCATTGTTTCCTCTTTTTCAATTCATTAAACTCATTGCATTATGATTACAGGTTATTTGCTGAATTCCACTCCCCATTCATTATAGAGAGTTTCGATTGTTTTCAAAGAAATATAGGACAAAATCTGATACAATTCGATGTGTGTTTATTTGTGTTTACTAACCCAGCATGTATATGTTGATAAATTCATTCACACTCTGGACTTTTCATTCTTTATTTGAGTCCTGGATAAAGTTCCAGCATTAATTTTTTTTAATACTGGAGTTAATGTTTAATGTACGCAGATAGCTCAGCACTGGCAGACGCCAGAACCCACCATAAAACAGTTCCTTGCTTCCAAGACGCAGCCAAGGAGACGCCCCTTTTATCGTGGGAGAGCAACGCTTCTCCCTTTTTTCCACTTAACCATCAACCCATCCCCTCCACAGATAGGACTTCTCCCCTCCATACTCCATCCGAAACAACCCCTTATCTTATTCGGAGTTTTTACACAGCTGCCCATTTCTCTCTCTCTCTCTCTCTCTCACACACACACACACGCGCGCTGTAACATGAAGTTTCCCCTCTCACATATACGAGTTGACGTAGTAAGTTCTTGTAAGTTTCCGGATTCTAGTGGTGATCGCCAGGCTGCTTAATTAATCAATACACCAGACAATTAATTTTCCTTTCATCAGCACTATCCAACATTTTCCAGCCTTCGGAAGCTTTACGACTTTGACAATGATTAGATCTCACAGGATTTTTCAAACGAGTCCTATAACCAGCTAAACAGTTTATAGAATCATAGTAAAATGTGCAAGGATTGAAGAATAACCATGAACACCCCCCCCCCCCCGCCCCAAATCAATAAATCAATCAATTAATGAAGAAAATAAAAATATCATAACAGCACTATTCAAAACAAAGACACACTCCTCGTTCTAATGCTCACTCTCTCGCACACAAACCACATAAACCTCCACGAAAAATAAGTTTTAAAGTCTCTCGAAAGTGGTGTAGAAAGTTTGGAGATGTTTTAGAAGTTAAAGTATGTAGTTCCTGCTTTGTTTCTGGAGCTTTATAGTTTCCTGTGTACTGAGAGTGTTTGCCGACGGATATACACAAGAAGTTCGTTTACTTGGCTGGAGTTTGGCTCCAGCTAAGAGTCTTTGGCTTCCTTATTCAGATTTTCCATCAGGCGTGGAATGCTTAAAATACCTCACAGTTAAACAGTAATTTAGTTTTAATATGTAATCCGTTAATATTTATACAAAGTCCATTTTTCGAAGTATTTCAGTCCCATTATTTTATTTTTCTATATGAATGCTAGGTTTACATTATGTGCCGTTTTTCCTTCAATTAATAGTTATTTGTAATACGGAATCAAATTATTCTTTATAGCAATCGGAGTTTATGAATCACCCGTTTCATCAACTTCTAATTCTGAATAATTTTCAAACGCTCATCCATGACAATGAACAGGACACCTACTTTTAACGATAAAAAAAAAGAAGAAAAGCAAAAAAGGTTTGTGTTGAATAAACCAGTATATCAACACATCGACTTTCTGAATATAGAGAGGAGAGCCCCGCCCAACGCCCCCCCAAAAAATAAAAAAAATCATAACAGAATGACTTTCAAGAGAAGATGGAAATATCTTCACGAAACAATTCCGGTCGGTGGCAAATTTTAGCTTGGGACACTTGCGTCTATGGGTCTTTAACCTTACGAACGGACGGTAATGTAGAAGACTGGACAGGTAGGTAGACAGACGGATAACCATCGCAGCTACAAGATGCCCGATGCGGCAAATAGGAGGCATAGATATAGTAGAACACCCTGCCATTGGCCCCGTGACCATTCTCTCCGGATCAATTTTTGAAGGTTGTTTATTGTTTATGGGGTCAAAATAAACAAAATAAGCCCCCATGTCCCTCTCGTAAGTTTGGGCTAACTCCACTAGGCGGCGAAATCCAATATGGCCGCCAACGAGATTCTTCAACTAAAATCGTCATAACTTTTGATCTATCAGAGCCACTAATGGGTTCTTGGTGTCCAAATGATTTCAGTGATTAAAATTGATGAATAAACATGTCATTCTTCTTGTCATTTTTTTCTATTCTGACATTACTTCAAATATGTAAAAAGGATGCTACTTATTTCATTTAATTTCTAAATTAAGTTTATTGACTGCACTCACCATGATAACCAATAATATCATGTAATTTAGGCATGTAGTTGAGCTATAGGGACACAGATCTGCAAATATTTAAGATACTAAATACTCTTTTGAGTTTTACAACACAACTTTTTTTAGTTTTACAACACAACTTTTTTTAGTTGCATAAAACAAAACTTTTTTATCGCCAGAATACCAAAACCTTTGTTATAAGACAAAAAGTACACAGCAAAGAAATGAACAAAAGTTATCTTGACACCAGAAAGTAATGCAAATCGTAACACATTTAATCTGGCTTTCACAGAGGTGAACATACATCCCTGAAGTAATCTGGTACACTATGGAATTACACATCATCATTAATATATTCATCTTCAATTGAATACTTTCATCAGATGTATCCTCTTCTGCTGTATCTTCGTGTTGCTTTACTGCCAGCTTCAGATACAACAGAAGTGCTGGTCCTCTATATTGTTTGGATGCACAGTGTCCTTTGATGAGCTCCCAACCATGCCCAAGAATAGATGGACTTGGGTCAACTGGGAAAAGTTCATCAGCAGAAATACCTGGTAATTGTTACTAGTAACTTTCAGGTCATGAAAATCCCTGTCTGGTGGTAGTCTCAAGGTAGATTTCATCTTCATCCGCTTCCACCTCTTGACCCACGATTCACCCAGAGATTTACTCACCTTGTCATCATAGATGAACCTGATGGTGAATTGTCCCATGTTATCAAGTATGTCTTGAGTTACTGGCAGTGATTTATCTACTGTGAATATCAATTCTGTCTTCGTCAGATATTCCCCTTGCTAAGAGTGTTTGCTTACCATGACCAAAGAATGCTGTAGTTGTATCTGATCCACTTTGTATATGTAGTTGCAGAATAACTTCAGCAACTTCTTTGGTGCAAAGTGCTCTACAGTCTAAGACAGATTGCTTGTACTTTATGTTAAGTATCCTATCTATAGAGTGTGCAACATAGGCAGAGTGTACTAACACAACTTCTTTGGTGCAAAGTGCTCTACAGTCTAAGACAGATTGTTTGTACTTTATGTTAAGTATCCCATCTATAGAGTGTGTAACATAGGCAGGGTATACTAACACATCTGTGTCTTCAGCATCGCACACACAAGCAGTATCTGCTCCTGATTTGCATATCCAGGAATAAATGGAGAACAATACTGTATTGGCTTCAATAATGTGACATTCAAGATTGGCAAATCTGTCATTGCTTGGAAGGTCCCAGCACTTTGGACTCACAGAGTAGAACAGCTTGACATTCGGATATTCAGTGCAAAACTGGCTGAACTCGTCATTCAGGAAAGATTGTAGGCGTTTTTTGTTAACAGCACTACACAGGAGACCCTGGAGTCATTTGGCTGATGGACACTTATCCACTAGGTGAATATATTCATTCTTTGTTGCACTTTTGGTGGTGGAACACATAATTCTCTCACTGTCCTTGGTTGTATAAGGGAGGTCATATAAATCATTCACCAGTACAATGGTAGATGCATTTCAATGCCTTCAGATAATTATAGTGAACATTTTAGAAGAATAGTCTCTTCATGTGAAAGTTGCATTTCCTTACTGTTCATGGTCTTGTACTGTTGAACTAGCTAGACGCCAGATGAATGCTACATACTCATTCAGATTGATGGACACCACAGATAGCTTATCTACCAATTTTGGCTTCTGTGCCATTCTCATAGTACCGTTGACATTCAATATTGGGAGACAATCATCTGTGACCCGAAATTCCATCACATCAATCAGATTGAATTTTTCCTGGTATGCCTCTGCTAGAGCTACAACTGATGACATGGCCCTGTTTTCCATAGCCTCAGATTTGGTTATCTGTTCAATGCAATACCCTACAACTGGTGGCAAATTGCCGAAGCTTCATGGGGAGTGTTTGTGCACTGTGGCATAGAATTCCTTATTTACACTCATCATTCGATTATTGTAGAATATTTGGAAAGCTTTCTCATCATCATGATGGGCAGATTTGAAGTCATCCACAAGAGCATGAGGTGCAGTAACACTAGACTGCAGTGCTCTCAGAGTAGTATTGCTGCTGTCGAAAGGGTCACTTCCAAATTCCGAAGGCAGTATCAATATCTTGCAGTGCCTACTCATCAAGTTTCAGGCGGGATGCTATGTTCTCACTGTGTTTCTGTGTAGATGGTGTTTTCATATCTGTAGCCGTGTGGAGGGATGCCCTCACCTGGATTATTGAGTTGATATTTCTGCAGTCTGTCAGAATCATTTTTTCGTTCTTGAGAATCTTGAACCACCATGCCTTCAACTTCGAACCCTTGCTCATGGTCAATTCTATCCACAAGTCAAACAGAAGACAAGAGTAGGGCTTTCCAATGATGGACTGAGAAAACAGACCATTTCTCATATGTAATGCTTTCTCCTCAGGTAAGTTATCTAGCTCCATCCAGAACTCTGCCATCCATCTACCATACTTATTGTTTTCGTAGATCTGTATCCATGGTAGCATTAAGTGCAAGGACGCCTTGAATTCCTCTCAGTTCTGAATCCTGGGAATATGCAGATTCACCATTAAAATATCTTTCATCTCAAGGAATGCCATCCAGATATGATAGAGATAATCCTGCCATCAGATTCAAACATCTCATAACTCTCTTGGTGATCTTCTGGTGGCGAAGTTGGATCTCTGAGTATTATCAATCACTGTTTGACGTCATTTGGAACAGTTGCGCCATTTTTTAAACAGTATCACAGGAATCTTCTCATGAGGGCCTCGTTCATTAATCACAAACACCTGATGCTCCTCTTGTAATGTTTGCCTCGCAAAGCCTGGTCAACAGAGCATTCTGCTATAATGCCAGATGAGACAAGAAGATCTGATAGACCTAAATCATGAAATCATTTGTCAATTGCATAAATGAATGAGTAGTGAATGGGAAATGGTCCCAAGGTAGGATGACAGAAAACGGGTCTGGATACTCGTACCGAATCTGGACGATCAGGGTATGAACTGGCTGATCTCCAACAAGTTGGATGAATGGCATAGTCTTGCCTGATACCGACTTAATTACATGATATTATTAGTTATCATGGCGAGTAACGTCAATAAAATAGAATTATAAATGAAATAAAATGACTAGTATCCATTTTTACATGTTTGAAGAAGTGTCAGGGCAGAAACGAATGACAAGAAGAATGATATATCAAAATTACAAGTTTATTCATCAATTTTAATCCGCGAATTTTGATAGTCTGATTGGTTTCCTCGACGTTTAAAACCTACATTTAAACACCAAGAACTCATTGGTAGCTCTGACAGAACCAAGATGATGACAATTTTATATTTGAAAAATTTCTTTGTGGCCATATTGGATTTCGCCGCTCAGTGAAGTTAGCCCAAACTTTCGAGATGGACATAGGGGCTTATTTTGGTTATTTTGACCCCATAACCAATAAACAACCTTCAAAAAATTGATCCGGAGAGAATGGTCACGGGGTCAATGGTAGGGTCCTCTACTGATAGTGAAGAGGTTTTGTTCCTTATATCATACGAGCTCCAAAAAGAGACCAACCATTTTTTTAGGATTAAAGGCTCCTAGTCGTGATGACATATGAAATTTAAAAAAGCTCCCGGGGATTAGTGCTTTCATAAAAGAGTCGTAAAGGTGCCGTAAAAATATCATTTTTACAGAACCTTTACGACTCTTTTATAAAAGCACTAATCCCCGGGAGCTCTTTTTCATTGTATATGTCATCATGACTCGAAGCCTTTAATCCTCACAAAACGGCTAGTCTCTTTTTGGAGCCCCTATGCGATAAGGAGCAAACCTCTTCACTATTCTTGCCTCCTATTTGCCACATGAGGCATCTTGTAGCTGCGGTGTTTATCCGTCTGTCTACCTACCCAAGGGATATACCTACCTGTCCAGTCTTCTACCTTACCGTCCGTTCGTAAGGTTAAAGATCCATAGACGCAATTGTCCCAAGTTAAAATTTGCAACCGCCTGGAATTGTGTTTCATGCAGATATTTTTATTTTCTTTACTTTAGTTATTTTATAAGTGTGTGTGCGTTTTTAGTGTTAAATATAGTTTTTGTTACGCTGCCATTAAAATGTAGCTCGCAAATGTTAATTACAGGTTTTCAGTGGGTTTATGTAAATAAACATGCTTTATATGTTTTGTTTTTCAATGCTAAAGTACTCGGTGTTTCTTCTAATTGCCCCATCCTGTAAAAATGCTTACATGAACACAAATTGTGTCCCTTTGTGCATCTGTTTTCCTTTCTTATATATATATATATATATATATATATATATATATATATATAATATATATGTGTGTGTGTGTGTGTGCGTGTGTGTGTGTGTGTGTGTGTGTGTGTATACAAACTCAGAGTAGACGTAAGGAAGGAAAACTGATGCACAATGTGACACAACTTGCATTTATGTGAGCATTTTTACAGGAAGGGTAAATTAGAAGAAACACTGCATGCTTTAGCAAACAAAACCATAAAACAACATATGAATTATATTTATTTACCTAAACCCGCTGAAAACCTGGAATTAACATTTACGAGTTACATTTTAATAGCAGCGTAGCAAAAAATGTACTTAAAGCTCTTAAAACAAACAAACACATATCTAATAACTCAATTGAAACTACAGATGTAGTCTTTTATCCAAATATCACGCATTAAGCCGCTACGTATTTATTTCATAGTTACATCGAAACTACTAATCAAGGGTGGATTGGCCACGGGAGTTCTGCGCCTAGTTCCAACATTCCAGAGGCTGGCCGCAACTCGATTGAGCTCCGCTAAAAAACTGACAGCGGTCACCATCATTTACGTATATATGAACACGAACATTTTAACGTGACGTATCAGTATTAAAGTTAAAATATGAAAACAGTAGTTAAAGTTTTCAAGTACAGTGGCATATTTTTACCTGTATGAAAACTAAATTATCTGTTTCAGAGACAGTTTTACCAGAAAACAAAGAAAACAAACGGACCATAATGGAATAAGGTTTTTGAGATAAAGACCTGCCAAGTAGAAAGAAGAGAAAAAAAGTAATGACACCAGACATTTTGTTAAAAAGTGAATAAACTAAACTCTAAAAAAGTCCCTTGAAGTACAAAAAAATAAACACAACAAATGTGAAACACAAATTATGTTTCTGATAAACCAGAGAGATTTGAAAAGAAA
>NC_061100.1:61621793-61634293 GCF_015104395.2 Macrobrachium nipponense
TGAAGGAATGGGGTGTTGTGCATGTGTATTCTACTCTGTATATGTCCAGTGTAAATGGTTTGGCTTAAAGGACTGTTAGAACTATGACTGAGATTTTGCGAATGATGAGTAAAGGCGACAATGATTGGGATATGTATGTAGGACGTGCAGTGTGGGTGTATAACGTCACACTGCAGAAGAGTATAGTTATGTCTCCTTGTAAATATGTGTTGAATTTTGAAAGGATTGTTAGGCCGCGGTTGGGTCTGTCAGAGAGTGATCAGGATTCGTAGAAGAAAGCGAGTGAAAGGTTTGAAAGATTTAGGATTGGGGATAAAGAGGTGGTTGAGATAGGAAGAATGAATGTGAATAAGGTAAGAGAGAAATTTGAAGGACCTTTTGAGATTTTGGAAGTGGGACCAAGTGGAATGAGTTATGTTTGGGGGAAATCGCAAGTAGTTGGGGGGATGGATGAGGTTAGGGCACACCATAATCAGCTTCGTAAGTGGAGGGAAGTACCACAGTATGTTCGGGAGAATTCGATGAGTGAATGGTTGAGGGTGAATGAGTATGAGCCAAGAGTCAGCGAACAAATGGGTCTGGGAGATCGGCAGTTAGTGTTGGTTGTGTGTGGAAGAAAGCAGAAGAGTGTAGAGAAAGGAAGTGGAAAGGAGAAGTGTGAACAGCATGGTAAGAGGGTTAGTGGTAGAGTGCAAACCATTGATAAAGCATGTAATACGGATGACTTTGAGGGGATGAATGATACTTGTAGCGTATGTGGGTTTGTGTTAACAGGGATAAGTGAGACTTCAGTGGGAAGGATACCTAATAGTAAGAAGGTAGTTGATAGGATGGATAAGTTTTTGCAAGATTTTGACAGAAGTATGGATGAACTGAGTGGTTTGGTAGCAGAAATAGGGGAGATGTTGGGACCAGGGCTAGAAGATGTCGATGAAGTAGTGAATGAGATTTGGGAGGATAGTAGTGAGGGAGATAGTGGGAGTTTGAATGAAAGTGGTTTGGAAGAATTGAATGGCGATGTGAATGAGAGAATGTATAAGGGTCCTCAAACAAGATCCAGGGGGCCTGCATCCGAGCATCCTTGGGTGTTGTGAAAGGCGATTTAGTGTGGATGTTGAGAGTGTAAGGAGACGTCAAATGTAATGGGGGAGGTAATATGGAGGAGTAATGATAGTAGTTTATATATGACAACATCTCCGAGGGTTGCGTGAGATAGAGAGAGAGAGAGAGAAAGCAAAATTAGTGGAGGAATAAATGGGAGTGGTTTAATGGTGGCCATAAGTGTGTCTGTTTTTGCGATTGCCAAGGATAGTGGCAGTAGTGTGTTATGAGAGTCTAAGAAGTAAGGAAGTCATTGGGGTAATAGTTTTGGCTGGAGTCTTACCCATTGAAGGTCAGTTGATGTTGTGTTATTTGATTGATTTTGATATTGTAAAGTTATTGTGTGTGTGTCTGTCTGGTTGTGGTGATGTCAAAGAGGTTGATTGCATTTCGGTGTCTATGAGTGGCAGTTGGGCACAGTGTTGGTGTTGGCGGGTTGTTGTGCTGGGTTGAATTGTGGGGTTGTTGTGTTGTTTTGAGCTTTTGGTGTTTGTCTGGGCAGTGATTTGTTGTTGTATGGTTGTGGTTCTCGGTTGAAGTTTTGTGTTGTGATTATAGGAGGTTGTTGTTTCTCAACTAGCCTATATCTAGCAGATAGCACAGCCATCAGTATCTGGAGCCTGAGGTGAGTACATGTGTTTGTGTTTTGTGTGTTCTGTATCTCGTTGAACCAATTGTCCTGCGGATAAAAAGTAATGGAAAGGGAAAGTGTGACTGGAAAATTTTTTCATCTTGTACAATTAACGTAACTGTGGAGAGTTTGCTTGCTTTTTTGACTTAGCTTTGATTCCGCCACAATGGAACCGTATATCTTTTCTTGATGAAACCATACATTTCTTATTTGGATGTGATGTTGTGAGTCTCATGTTTTGAAAAGACATTATGTATATCGTGCTCCCAGATGGAACACCATGTTCCTTGCCTTATGTTATCATGTTGTGTGTTCCATGCCTCGATGAGGCTGAGTATCTTATCCCATTGATTTGTTATTGTATGTTTCATATTTTGTGATTTGATGAAAAGCTGAGAATTTCTTATTACTGGTGCAGCATCACAGGCTTCGTGCCTTCTGGGTAGCGCTGAGTATTTCATGTTTTGTAAACCATTGTATGATTTGTGCTTTTGATGTAATTATGTTCTCTGAGGGATCACTTTGAGAGGTGTTATGTTGTCTGTCGTAAGCTACAATCAGGCTGTATCACTGCAAACGAGCCTAGGCTATGGCCAGAAGGATCCCGCTTCTCTACCTCACCTGCCTAAGCCTTCCCTTCCGCTTCAAGTCCCTCCAACTTCCTAGGAGGTTGAGGATGTTGCTAAAAAAGTGAGATCCATTTTTTCAACTTAATCTCTGTGAGAAACCCGGTTCTATAGTATATGTGAATTCACTGTATGGTGATTATGTATTAAAATTCTGTCAATTCGCATGAACTAACTAGGCATTTATTGTTGTATATTGATTTGTATTGTAATTAATGTAAATGTAAAAAATGTCCAAGCTTTTAGTCTTTGGATTAAAAAAAAAAAAAAAAAAAAAAAAAGGAGTAATTTCAGCCAAGGTGTGGACAAGGCTTGCAGAGCTTGGATTTGGCCTTTTCCTTCAATCACCTAATGAGGGGACAAGTTATTAGCTCCTCTTGTCCACAGCCAGATACATTGTAGTAATTGTATCATTATGCTAGGGAATCTGTATGTTGGCAGTGGTGTGCCAGCGTTTGATCACTTTAAAAATCTCGTTCCATGACTCATGTTGGGAAATTTTGTCATTTCATTTATTGTGCATTACATTGTACTAGTTGTCCACGTGTCCCCTAAGGCCCACATGGTCCTCCTTGAAGCTATAATTGCTGTTTGGGCTTTAGGTTGTCTTATTTCATGGATAATGTAAATAGTAGAGTTAGTTATACTATAATTTTGTAATAAAACCTGCAAAACAGATAATTTTCTCTCGACCTTCACTCGAGGTTTGCTAGCCACGCCTATAGGTTAGGTCTTCACTTCCACCAACATCTTGGATAAACCAGAGCTCTGTCACAGAGCTATAAAATCACGACTTCATTCTTGTAATTGTATAGGAATATCATCAATACAAATCGGCATGTTTATGATCTATATAAGGTGTGATAGTTATTGTATATATTAACAGTCAAATATGATTGTGAAGAAATAGTTTGAGCATTTATCTCAATATGCCATCATAATCGGACACGTTGATTTTCAGTCAATCACAATTGCACATGAGTATGTGGGGGGACAGATGAGCTGAAGTAGTGTCAGTAAACCTCTTCAGTTAACATCACCCTCTATTATATATTATATATATATATATATATATATATATATATATATATATATATATATATATATATATATATATATATATATATATATATATATATATATATATATATATATATATATATATATATATATATATATATATGTGTGTGTGTGTGTGTGTTATATATATACATATATATCATATATATATATATATATATATATATATATATATATATATATATATATATATATATAATATATATTGATATATATATATATAATATATATATATATATATATATATATATATATATATATATTATATTATATTATATATATTTATATATATTATATTATATATTATATATATATATATTAATATATTATATATATATATATATATATATATATATATATATATATATATATAGATATAATTAATATATACTATATATATATATATATAATATAGATTATATATATATGATATATGTTATATATAAATATAATTATATATATAGTATATATATATATATATATATATAATATTAATATATATATATATATATATATATATATAATATGATAGAGGGTTGATGTTAACTGAAGAGGTTTACTGACACTACTTCAGCTCATCTGTCCCCCCACATACTCATGTGCAATTGTGATTGACTGAAAATCAACGTGTGCGATTATGATGGCATATTGAGATAAATGCTCAAACTATTTCTTCACAATCTTATTTGACTGTTAATATATATATATATATATATTATATATATATATATATATATATATATATTTACGTATGAGCCTGGCCTTGAAAGAACTCCGATACGTAAACAGGAATAGTTGAATAAAAAAAAACAATAAATTACTTGAACTTACCGTAAAAAGGATTTATAGTGATAATTTACTCTAGTGGAAAGGTCGCCAGAAACTCAGCTAAATACTTTACTGCTATTTATTTACAAGAGGCTCGTACTGGCCTGGAGAAAAGTAAATGCAACGGGCCCCCACATGGACTAATAACACCTCTCAAGTGAATGATTGCTGGCGCAAAATGGGATTCGTAAAAGCTGGTTTCATAATCTTGGGTAATGCAACACTTGCGGGCAGATAGACTTGACACGTGACTCAGGGAATCTGGAAAAGAATCCCAGATTAGACAAAATAAAAGGAAAAGGATTTCTTTTTATCAGTTACTATTATTTCGTTCTCTAACACTGGGAAAAAGGAACTTTAATGTTTCACTGAGGTATGCAATGACTTCATTTGTCTGGGGCAATCACACAAGGGGAAGCATGCGGCCATGAGGCAGTGAGAGGAAGCAAAGGGATGAGTTCTTTTTAGAAGTTTGAATTGGGAAAATGGGGAGTAATAGGCACTAGGATGTAAGGGACTGGCAATATGCTGTTTCACAAGACGTACCTGGAGGCCATGTTCAGTATGGACCTTTGTAGAAAATGTGGCGCCCGGCTTTGTCTTAGGTCTGGGTCCCTTGGCGCGCCAGCACGCCATGGATAGGCCTAAATGTGGGAAGGCTGGCTGCGGACATCCGTCCGAGGTCACAACTGGAGCTTACTGAGGCAGATCGCAGGTGTTTTGCCTGGGTGAGGGGTCGACTTAACCCCCCACGAGCAGGGCAATCCTGGAAACAGAACATACAGCCAGCAGAGGGTTCACAGGAAAAAGAGCTTAAGATATAGGCCTAAGAAGTACCAGTCTGCCTACATCCTTCCCTTGGAGATATGTCCCTAAAGCTGATATTTGGAGGAAATGGCTGCCGTTTGCCAAATCAAACTAATTAATTAATTACTGGGTAGACGAAGAGATCTATAAACATAGCAATATATATATATATATATATATATATATATATATATATATATATATATATATATATATTTATTTATTTACTGGCCTTTACCGTAACTGCCAAACCCAGTTCTTAGGAAGAGAGCTAGCAGCCAAACGACGTAGTTTGGATTGTTATATTATCAAAAACGACTCTTCAACTACGCAGCTGAAGAATTCGGTGTCTTGGATAGATTTCAATCATCTTTTGAATTTCGTTGATGAATGTAACTCTTCGAAGATAAGTCGTGTTAAATTTGTGCAAAGTAATAAACTCCGAAAATTGTTTCACTGATGATAATGGTGTTCCATATGATAAAGTTAATTTTAATTACTCGAGTAGAATTCTCTCCGATATTGAGAAAAAGATTTTATGTAATGGTTTTAATTTTGTTTTATCTTTCTGTAAACCTGATTTTATTGACTATTTTTGCACATTTGAAATGGTTTTCAAAGGTATACTTGAACATTCCTTTTATGATAGGGATAACAAGGGTTTTGAGTTTTTCAATTGTTCACTGAAGCATCTAGCATTGTCTTCTTTTTATGATAGGGATAGAAATTCTTTTGTTCATAATATTTCTAAGGAAGAAAACGAAGTTTTGAGGAATTTGGCTAATGATAGATCTGTGGTAGTTTTGAAGCTAGATAAAGGTAATGGTGTAGTTTTAATGAACAAGGATGATTATATTTTTGAAATGCTTAATGTATTGAGTGATCATACCAAATTCCAACCTGTTAAAGATAACATTCTTTTGACTATTCTAAACAAGGAGGAGAAGATAAACAGGTTTTTAAGAAAATTGAAAGCTGAAGGTGTTGTTGTGATTCTTTGTCTTCTAGGCTTTTCACGTCAGGCTCAAAACCAGGAATTTTATACGGTTTACCTAAGGTTCATATAGAAGATTGTCCTTTAAGACCAATAATATCTGCTATTGGTACATTTAATTACAAGGTAGCAAAATTTCTGGTACCCATTCTAACACCGATCACCTCCAACCAGTACAATGTAAAGGACTCGTTTACTTTTGTAAAAGAAATTTGTGCAGTGAATTATGAGCAATGTGTAATGGCCAGTTTTGACATTAAATCTTTGTTTACTAACATACCCTTAAAGGAAACAATTAACATGTATTAACGATGCCGATAAAATTGAAAAATTTTCTAAACAATAGTTTCACCAGTTGTTATCACTAGCTGTAAGTGATTGTTTCTTTATGTTCAACAAGCAGATATATAAACAGGTAGACGGCGTAGCAATAGGTAACCCATTAGGACCAACACTAGCCAATGCCTTCCTCGCTCATTACGAAGAAGAATGGTTGAATGAATGTCCTGAAGATTTCAAACCTCTGGTGTACAGGCGATATGTCGATGATAAATTCTTAATCTTTAGATCTAATAACCACATTTCGCTGTTTTTAGAATACTTGAACTCAAAGCACAGCAATATCGAATTCAGTTCAGAAACCGAGGCAGAAGGAAAGCTGACCTTTCTTGATATACTAATCAGCCATAGTGAGAACGGGTTTATCACATCTGTTTATAGGAAACCGACTTTCACGGGTTTGACCACCAAAATGTCTTCATTTATTCCTGTTCAGTTCAAGAGAAATTTGATTACGACCTTAACATCGAGAGCTTTTAATATATGTTCAAATTATGTTAATATGAACCTAGAGATTAATTTCATAAAGCAGTGCTCATTTTTCAATGGCTTTAGCAAAAGTTTTACTAATACGTTTATAGGAAAGGAGCTTCAAAAATTATTACTTCCAAAACTTTCAACTGTCACTGTCAACAGAGCAGTTATGTATTTTCCCATCGCGTTTCTTGGAAATAGGTCCTTTAATGTTAAGCAAAGATTAACCGAACTTTTGCATGAATTCTATCCACAAATAAACATTCGAATGGTATTTAATCCTAAATCTACTTTACAAAAATTCTTCAAGTTCAAGGATGTGATACCAATTGAGCTGCAGTCAGCTATTGTGTATAAGTATAAGTGTCATTGCTGTAGTGCAATGTACATTGGAAAATCTAAGCGGCAGTTCAGGGTTCGTATCTTCGAAGATCTCGGAAGATCTGTTAGGACAAATAGGCCACTAAGCAAACCACCATTTAGTGCTATTCGTCAACACTATGAAGAATATGACCATCCTATTAATTTAGATTCCTTTTCAGTCCTTAGTTGCAGAACCAACGAAATTGAGCTCGGAGTGGTTGAGTCTCTAGATACCCTAAGAGATAAACCCTCTATGTAATAATGAGTTTTTAGACTTTTTTCTGCTCTCTTTGACAACAACATTGTGTATTTCTCTGTATTTTAAGATTGTGCTGCTGGTTTACCTGCAAGCAGAAGCTGTACAACTCAATTCCACAAACACAGGCAGCCCTCAGAGAACATGCAAAGCGTGCAGCCTACCAGGCTGGGAACATCTGGGGCCAGGCAACCCAATGTAATCCAAACATGAGCAGTCCAGCTGAATGGGGATGGACACAGAAAGGAGAAGCATGGCAGATACATTGGACAACACTACCACCGATTGCAGCAAGCTGTCAAGAATTGACAAAATGCTCCTGTAAGAAGGTTTGCAAAGGAAGATGCAAGTGCTCTCAGGCAGAGCTTCCCTGCACATCACTCTGTAGCTGCATATGTGAACAGTAGCAGATAGAGAATCAACAGCACGGTATGCATAACTTTGAAAAAGTACTAGCCTAGACAAAACTTGTGTAAAGTAAGACAATCATCTTGGTGGTCATCTTCAGAAATATGTCTCAGAGTGATTTTTAAACAGGAAAATATAGTTCAGCAGGCTTCAAAACATAGGAATCCACACTTAGATCATGAAAATCAGACAACTACAAATATTTCTAAGCAAAACATCTACTTCGGATGGTTATTTTGGCGGCCATCTTGAAAATGGCTGCCATATTGGATTTTTAATTGGGCAATCGGGCAGATTTGATAAGTATACCTTGGAGGACACTTGTGCCAAATTTGATGCTTGTATCATCATTTGCACGATTTTTCTGTTATCTGCCCCAGTATGTTTATCCTGCTGCATAAAAAGCAACGTGCGTCCATAGTCATATGTATGAGACAAATGGAAACAAGTATATATTGTATTTTTCTTAACTACACGAATAACAAAATTATGGGTAGTATACATGCATTCGAATAAGTACGTATGTAATACTGAGATTACATATAATATATATTTTTAACTATAAGAGTGTGAAGATGGAAGATTGCCGTAAGGGCGTATTCCCGGTGCACTGAGCTTTTGTTATGCCAGCAATCGCAAAGACTAAGCAGGAATTAAATGTAGGTCATGTTATATTCTGTTGTCAGTTAATGAATACTTATTATTGTTATTTATCTTAAATAAAAACAGAATTAATACTTGTTACGAATCGGATGTGAATCTAGATTATTTTTTATTATATAATTCATCATTGTCTTTATATTACAAGTCTGAATCAATGTCATGTGTATTCCAATGTTAGTGCGTATGTTTGATAACACACAAGCGAAAGAGAGATTGTTCGTCGCTCGACAGATTAGAGTGCAGGGTTACAGATCGTACACACGCTCCTGTCTTTTTGTAATAAAACTCGGAAAATAAACCCATAAAATGGAGATGGTGTTTTTCTCCAACACATCTCAAATGACCAACCAGTAATCGTTTCCCAGAAGCATCAGGAGATAATAAACCGGTGATTACTTAAGAACAATACACCACACGTATACTATTCGTACATGTACTACTTATTCATGCTGAAATACCTTTTTCCCGCCACTCCTCCTCTTGTTCCTTTTTTTAGATTTAGGAAAACAAAGTTTTTATCATGTGTATCACATTTACTCAAGTTCAAACGCCGATTATTCATTTTCTTCTCTTTCCCTCTGCATTTGCAACCACATTTAATGCCAGGCTGCAAGTACCAGTAGCCCCGGAAATAATGTTGTCTTAGTCATCCCCCCTCATCCCCAACATAAAATAAAAAAGAAACAGTGAATAAGCTATTTTAATGCAAGAATAAATTGCCGAGAAGGTATTCTTATCATTAAGTGAAACTACTCAAACTGAAGCCCAGTTCATTTACCAGCATCAAACATAAAAATTGTAAGTCACTTAACACATTACAGATGTCCAGCGCGGTCCTTAATTAAGTCGCTTCCTTCCTCTTCATTACGTTGCTCTGGGCAAAATGAATCAAGTGGTGCAAACGAACCGAATGAAATGTTTAACATTCCTCATCATACCAAAAGTATTTCAAATGAGAATGTGGTCTCTCATTATTCTCCGAGGAGACAAAACGTGATTCGCAGGAATAAAGAGCTCAGTAATTCTTTCATGAAAAGTGTTGATATTTCATCGTTGTGAAACTTTTAAAGATTAAAGAAGAGACATATTTCGTTACTTTGATGTTATAGAATCTCATAACTTCGAAAGTTTGATCATGCAGTCAGTTTATAAAGAAAATTAAATTCTGCAAGAAATTTAAAGTTTTCGTTCTCCAATGAGTCAAAACAATTTTTTATGCAAAGGAAGCTAATCCTTGATAGATTTATGTATTAGACTGTTTATTTTTATTTTCCTTCCTAACACCGATTCTGGTGTGTGGACAAATTAAAACAAGCCATACAATGGGCCTGCATTCATTAGTAGAAAAGGGGTCAGAACTTAGTTTCTGTCGAATTCAAACAAGAATGAAAAAGAACAGCAGAGGAGAAAGGTAAGGCATAAAAGGAAAGAGAAATCAACAGTAAGGTGAAAAGGAAACAATAAAAGCGGTAAAACAGTTAATTAGGATTGATTTACATGGGTGACACTGTACAATAAAACAAACAAAAATAAAAAAGGAGAGAAAGAAAATGAAAGGGAGTATTTTAATTTTATTAATTCTGACATTACTTTTAGATTAGTGGTTTTATGCTTTTTCATCATAAAAATCAGATGATTGATCAAACTTTACAAAAACAATTCTTGACAAAGCTGACTTTCTAGGGACTTCCAAAGAGCCAGTTTTTCAATTCCTTGATGTATTTTCTTTGGGAGTCAAAAATATCGCTAGTGACATTTGCCGCATCGGGAAATTCCCGTTATATGGTAATCATAGAATGACAATTTCAAAGCTTTGCCTTCGAACCTGTAGAAATTATTCTTTCTTGTCTTCGATGTTATCAAATGACTCTGAACCAAATCCACAAGGACAAAACGGAGGTGGATATGACCAAATAAATTACTCTATAGATGCGTGACGCCATAAAAGATAACAAGCAGGAAGACATTCAAAAGAAACAAGAAAAGAAGAAAAAGCTCATCGCTCAAATTGGTCATTTAATGGGAATTAGACTAAAATTCAACGAAGGTTTTCATGTTGCTCTGAACAACCGGAATCCAGTTGCCCTGCCGTCGCCCGAGATGTGAGATGCAAATTTACGAAAGATATCTTTTGCCCTGCCTCCAAAATTATACGTGTCATTAAAGCTGGAAGAATATCATTAGGTTATTTTTACAGTTCTGTTTTGACGGCTATCATAATGCACATTTAAGCCATTTTAAACAGTTTTGATCATTTGTTCTTCTTTTGTATTACATATGAGTAACCTTCAGAAATGTCATCTTTCGAGTCGAAAAAATGTTTATTGAATCAATTAACGCAAAATTATTTAATTAAACTACTTTTCGTTTGATTGGCAGCTAGACCAGGCATAATTACAAATCGATGATCATCAGATTTATCAAAAAGCTAAATGTAATGACAAATAGTTTTCAGTTTTATAGAAAAAAAATGTGAAAGCTACTTGATTTTCACTCAAACTGGGCACAGTGCAGTATTTATGCTCACTAATCACGAATGCAAATTCAAAATTGCAAAATTTGGTAGGCTACTCAAGATTTCTTCTGCTATAAGATTTTGGCAGTATACGATCTGTGTGGGAATACATTTTAACAAAAGACCTGACGACCAATGAGTTAAAAGATGCCCGAAAGTGCAAAGGCTTACAGAAAAGAATATTCCCATATACTAGAAAAAATAAATAAATAAAAGCTGAACCGACGCAAAATTTTATTAGTCAGAAACATTGGCTCTCAAGTGAAGTAATCTCCAGGGAAAAGCAAAATACATCTCGGACTGCGACAACACAATTTGCAGACTTTATCTTGTAGCAACAGAAAGTCTTAAGGGGGATTTGACTAAAATAGGAGAAAACTTGGAATGAGTATCATTTTATCTTCTCGTCGAGAGAGGGAAGGGTATGGGAACAGAGGGGACAAAACTCTCGGGTCGTAAGAGGGGACTGGCAATAAGAAAAGCGTAAAGGAATCGAATAAAAAGGGGAAACACGGCGTAGTGGGGATTGTGGAGCTGGCGTTAGAGGGCGTGGCAGTGTAGGAGAAATAGAAGAATGTTTAATAGACAATGAACACTGAACGGAAAGAGAGATAGAGAGAGAGAGAATGTTAATCGCCTTCGTCAGCCACTCGGTCGCCAGTTTCTCAGACTGTAGATGCAAACCCACATCTCTCTCTCTCTCTCTCTCTCTCTCTCTCTCTCTCTCTCTCTCTCTCTCTCTCTAGTGGCCTCTCTTGCTAACCGGAAGCCTTAATTTCGGAAAGCTCCTTCATACTCTTAAGTCTCTGCATCACATCACAAACACTTCGGCTCGCAATGATAAAAGGCTGGAAATGACTTTCAAAGAACCTTCTCGTGGAATACTGTCTGACTCGGTGAAAAAATAATTCGTTGTTGAAAACACAAAAGTAAAGACAGGAATTTTTTTTATTAAGAAGAACCGAACAATATTCGAGTCGTAAAAGGCAATCTTTGAAAAAGGAAAGCACATCTCCAGTAAATATATTAAACATTTTATACTCTCGCATTTCTTTTCACATAGTCAGTTTTAACTTAAATGCTTACGAGATTTTTGAAACAATTCGTGTTATTACCCAAAAATTGTCTACAAAAAATCCGTAATTGAGTTCTTTATTCCTTTACCTTTTATTTCATAGCATTATTAAAAAATCATTTCCATTAATGAATTATTGTTATTTGGTAAAAAGAAAATTCATCATCAGCACATGAAGGAAACAATTCTATTTTTTTATAGTTGTGTAATTATATGTGCATGAGCGCATTTTTGCTCATTAATACATAAGAGAATTACATATCGACTTATGCTCCATGTAATGTATTGCACAAAGGAGGCATAGTACTTTACCGACAGCTCTCTTGCTACGTTCTTCACA
>NC_061100.1:61639293-61656793 GCF_015104395.2 Macrobrachium nipponense
CTTCTGCTGCTTTTTCTTTTTCTCTTTCTCTTCTTTCTCTTCTCTCCCTATCTTCTCTTTCTCTTCTAGCTTGCATCTTTAGCTTAATCAAACTTTCTTCTGCTTCAATGTATCTAAGCTCTAACTCTGCGTTACTTTTTTCTTGATTATTTACAAGATCAGCACGTGCTACATTCAACAACTCTCGAGTTAATTCTAACTCATCTTCATCAGTTAATCTACCAGTCTATAAATGTTTCCATAGCAATACGTCTTATTTGTACCTTTACCATACTAGTAGACACATAACCACTACATGATACTGCCAAATCGCTCCACTGTGCTTTAGTCAGCATAGTTTCAGATTACACTTGGATGGAAGGGGCTGCTAAAAATTCCTGAACATTGAACTGAACCATTTTATCTAAGTTATCAACTAACGACTCTACACAATAAATGCAAAAAAACATTCAACTATATGATCACTCTCCTAACAAAATACATCCTTAACACCACCAGTATAAACTAGAGTGATAATGTGATCTGTTTTCCCGGGTCTCTGGGTACCATTTAAACCTGTGACGAAGTGCCAAATATCTGTTTACTACACTTACCAATCATAATAGCCAGACACCAGAACCTTCATCACATAAAATACGACTGAATACTCTACAGTCAACAGTGATCCCTTAAAAACTTATAAATCAGACCAACTTCACTAAAACAGGTGTGAGGTAATCTAATAAGGAATTAAACTAATTAAACGGCATCACTCCATCAAAAAGCTTTTAAAAGTCTAAGTATTTCCCTGGTTCTAACTCACTTCAACTAAATTGAAGGAAAACAGCTCATACTCTATATTTCTACCTAAACAAAATTAAATATACTGTTGAAAAAAAAACATTTAAGTACAAAAATTTATTATTAAACTCAAAATTTATAAGTGAAATTCATAATCTGAGGGAAATTTACTATTACTTAAAAACAACACAAAGTTTAATTAATTCTTGAATCAATTATTAAATAAAATTAAATCAAAATTAATTCTCTCAAGAAAATTAATTTATCACAAAAATCAGGAAATTAAACTATTCAAGTAAAATTGAAAGTTTTAAGTAATAATTAAAATTTGAAAATTAATTCACAAGTGTTAAAATTAATTAAATTTGTAATGATTAACTAACGAAATAACTTAATCTAATAAAATTGTAAATGTAAATACAGAAAAATGTGGCAAATACCAAAATTGCAAAAACAATAAGAAAGCATTAATCACACAGATTATATATATATATATATATATATATATATATATATATATATATATATGTATGTATATATATATATATATATATATATATATATATATATATATATATATATATATATACTTCAATAAGAACATGGATAATGCAGAAAAAATCACTTTAATAAGAAAAATGGATAAATGCAGGAAAAAAACACTTTATTGGAAAAATGGATGAATGCACACACGCACACACACACACAAATATGAAAAAATGGTAAAAATTTTCCCTGGAATAACCTAATTACTTTTAGTATTTCATGTACTTTTTATGTTTAAGTTTAGTGCACTGCACTTATTTAAAAAAGTCTTACCTTGGTATAACAATTTTAGAAGGCCTTTTTCGAAATCACTAATAAACACTTACTGGTACCTGTTACACACTTCTACAACGTCTGTTCAGTATCCACTAATAAACACTAAGAACTAGATAAAAATATAACATACGAGTGACCATAAAAAAATCTTTAGGATAATGTGAAACCACAATTCTCTCATGTGGAGAGAGAGAGAGAGAGAGAGAGAGAGAGAGAGAGAGAGAGAGAGAGGACCAACAATCCGTATGGTCTCTGATATCGGAATGAACAAAATTTGCTCTCGTCGTATGGAAACTGGGCAAGAAATGTCGGCCCCAAAATGCTTGGGCAACGAGACACACCTCTTAGTTAAAAAATTCTCCTTCAAAACAATAAATAGAGAGAATGTGGGATCACAATTATAAATAACATTTATTATCACAAAGTTTCAGACAATAAAAGTCTCTTAAAATTAAAGGAGTAATTATTTAAATTGAAAGCAAAGACTAAGTGACGTCACATCCTATAGATGACATATTCTTATATAGAATGTTTTCTAGAACGATCCTACGAAAGATGATGCAATCTTCACGTGGTTTTAAAATTAAGATGAACGAACAATACTGGTTTGCTACCTATCGCACATCCTGGATTGACTTGTATCCAGAGCAAAACGGAGAACTCGGGTTCTGCTTTGAATAGACCAGTGGTCTTCAACCTTTTTTAATATCGTCCACCCCTAGTGGTGATTAAGTAGCTGTCCACCCTCTACCCCGAAAATGTCTCATTAAAAATCTCACATTTGTAATATTTAAAATCTATGTTTCATATCTCATTTCTATGACTATGTAAACAGAAAAAAAGCTTCTCTTATTTTCTATTTAACTTTTACATATTCATCCATATATTTACACACCTCATCTCAAACTAAGCGGCTAAAAATATACAAGATACTATTAAGCAGGCCATTTAGACACATTTTCCTTCACTAAAGCAAAATTGCAGATAATGTTTGCTATATTTGGTACGGTATCAATAAATAAAACAAATAGTTATCCTTTAAAAAAAAATCAGTGGCTTGGCTGCTGTTGCACTTTGTCTGCTATTAGGTTGAATCAAGGTGTCAGACGATTTTCAAGTGCACTTCGCATGAGAGGATCCAAGTTAAGGATTGCACTCCTTTCTTTGCCTTCACCAAAACTAAACTAGAGAACCCTTACTCACACAAATATGATGTTGGCATCTGTATAAAAATGGGTATTGCCTGCTCAGCTAGATCCTTGTACTGTGGAATATCCAGCAGGGTAACCCAGAAATCCATAGGATGGCTAAATGTCTTGAAAACTGCTTTTTGTGAATAATCTGCTCGAAGCTCCAAAAGAGCATCACAATGATCAGTTCCTTCATCTGTGAAGGGATTAAGCATCCACATGTTGGAGGTCAGCTGGCCAATCTCACTGTCTGGGAAATAGAAGTCAAGGTTTTCTTGCATTAAAGTAAGATGCCTGATAACTAACTTTGACATATGTACCTCCAGTGTCTGCTTTGTTGCCTGCATACCATGTTCTCAGCCACATTCTCTCATAAATGAGTCAAATAATTCAAAATCAGAAAAGCACCTCTTTTCTACATTGCTTTTCCATTTTTTCCATATACTTATATAAATATCCCCACCTTTGCCTTGCTGACTGATGTTTAGCTTGTTCAGATGATCGAAGATTGAAGCCATGTAAGACAATTTTGCCAGCCAGAGCACATCCTGACATTTAACTGCCATGGGGTTTACATCCTCAGTAAAGAAAACACAAAACTGCTCTCTCAATGCAAACACTCGATTAAGAACCTTACCCCGAGATAGCCAACGTACTTCAGTATGAAGGAGGAGTTTTGTGAAATTAGCTTCCATATCTTTACACAACTCACGAAACATTCTATGCTTTTTTGCATGTGCACAGCTATGACTAACCATTTTGACAACATCATAAAGTAGAAGCTCAAAGTCACTTTTCTCTTTAGCATTTCTAGTTTCGTTCAGTCGCTTTGCCACTAGCGTTTCCCTGTGAATCAAGTAGTGAATTGCGATACAATTTGGTGAGATCGCTTGGATTTTCTTTACAACGCCATTGATTGCGCCGACCATAGCTTTTGCACCATCAGTAGTAACAGACTTGCATTTTGACCAGTTAATGCCCTCTTCAATAATGAAATCATGAAGTTTCTAAAAATGTTGTGGGCTGTTGTTTCTACGCCCAGTTGGGGGCAGCACAAATAATGTTCAACAATGGTTTTCTCTTCTAAGTATTGAAACCGACAGTAAACAATCAGCTGTGCTTCTCCTATGTCTGTGGTTTCATCCAGTTGTATGCCAAACGAAGCGGCTAGACGCAATTGTTTAAAAAGCTGTTCTTTCAGGTCATCTGCTAACATCACAGAACGACGACTTATTGTAGTATCAGGCAACGGAATCTGCTTCACTTTCTTCACTGCATCTTTCCCTCCAGGTATAAGGTGAGCTGCTTCTTCAAGACACGGCAGTACAACATTTTCAAGTTCAGTGAATGGCTTTTTCTTTCTGAAGAACGATGTATGTCATCTTAAGAGAAACAAGAGTAAGTGCTTTCATGTCAAAGGGCTTAACTTGCCTTTAAAGGTCGACTGTTGCTTCAAGTATTCTTCCGAAGTTGCCTCAAAAAATTGCTTTGATTTGTTTTGGTGTCCAGGGTGGAGAGAGAGAAAGAGAGTCTCCTGTATATTATACAGACACGTGCAGCTGAGGATCTCGTCCACCCAGTAATCCACCCCTAGACAGCTGACCACCACTCACTTAATCTCGTCTACTATAAAGTGGACTGTCCACCCAGGTTAAATAGCACTGGAATAGACAATGCTAATTTCTCTCTCTTTCATATCCTGAATATACATTAATAGGACTCATTAACTCACAGCAAAAATGATATTGAGTCTGAAAATATTGCAAACACTTTACACACACACACACACACACACACACACACACACACGCACGCACACACGAACACACACACACATACACATATATATATGCATATATATATATATATGTGTGTGTGTGTATAGATATATATATATATTATATTATATATATATATATATATTATGTATATATATATATATATATATATATATATATTATATATATATATATATATATATATATATATATATATATAATATATATAATTATATATATATATATATGTGTGTCGTTGTGTGGTGGTTGAGACCATACTGGTGGTTTGTGTGTAAACGTCGTTTTGCAATATTTTCAGATTCATTATTATTTTTGCTGTATATATATATATATATATATATATATATATATATATATATATATATATATATATAATATAAATATAAAGGTTGTTCATCTGTAACCTAAATCCGATAGAACTTTCGTGATGTCTTCCAGTTACAAAAGAAGTCTCAGTATGATATTTCGTTATATGGTGGGATTGAAGCATATAAGCACTTCCGGAATTTAAAATTGAAGTTAATCTCATCCGCAGTTTAGGTGTAATACGTATATGTGTATATATATATATATATATATATATATATATATATATATATATATATATAACGGAATGTCACACTGAGACTTCTTTTTGTAACTGGATGATATCACGAAAGTTCTATCGGATTTTGGTTACAGATGAACAACCCTCAGGATTGGCCTTTAATTGCAAAAGAAGTCGTTGTGACAGAATCAAAGGAGAACTGAAATTCATCAAATTTGTTTTCTTCTAACATATAAAGCCTCTGTTAATCACGCATTTATGCTATAAAAAAAAACTCTGTGATATAGATCCCATTCTTTAACATGATATGACGCACTTTTGAAACAGAACTTTATATTTAGAAATTATTAGCCAAATCCACGCTACGAGTATGATCAACTTTTTCGATGCTTGTGGATATTTCAGTATTTATGATCCGGTCTTGTGTATGTATACGTGTAGGGCGTGTATGTATATATGTGTATGTATATATATATATATATATATATATATATATATATATATATATATATATAATATATGTGTGTGTGTGTGTGTGTAATAGATACATTTTATAATTACATATCTGTAAATAGAACCCATGACCTGAGGGGTCATTGGTGAATTAGGAGCGTCCTACGTGACTATCTCAAAGCTAGATCACGGTGTGCAATGCTTGCAGTAACCTGGTTTACGTTGTTTGAAAACATCATCAATTCATGAATTTGTTAACTGCTCACAACACCTTCCATGGGAAGCGGTTGAGCCGGAAACTTGTAACTTCGCAGCCGGCGGACTACTTATTTCTTTTTATATGAATCGCTGAGATAGCTAGTGTTTCGCTATCGACGCGATGCTTTGAGAAGTTAGTTCTATTCGAGTTATCAAACGGAGCGGTCTCCTGACCGAACCATCTCTCTTGTGATGGAGTTGAGAAATAAAGTTGTTTTAAAGTTATCTTCTTCTCTGTTTGAATCATCTCCCTTATTCTAAGAAGAATCAACTTTACTAAGATACAACGTAGGAGAGAGAGGAAAAGAAGAACCAGTAATGCTTACGAACAACAGTCGTAAGAAAAGACAAACAGTCTTTCGCCAAAGCGGAAGAACATAATATATATACATACATACATATATATAATGTGTGTGTATATACATCGTTGTGTACTGGATTTCGTCAGTTTCTATAGTGGATTACAGAGATTAAGATTTTTTTTTGTATTTTCCTTTTCTTTGTTATCTATTTATTTATTTATTGTAGATGTCTGCTTTAATTCCTTGTTAAGCTTCGTACGCTGAATGAATAGTTATCACATATCTGCCTCTCCAAGAAACAACGGATACGGGATCATACTGTGATTGTTTGATTTAATGTGACGCAGATCGAATTCCCAGTTTTATAAATAAATCATGAATTTTTCAGAATAACTTCTATTTCTTATAAATTTTATTCCAGGCCAAAGTAATACTCCTTCGGAAGTTGACGTTTAATTAATTTTTCATGCAGTGTGAGAGTTCAGTTTTTTTTTTTTGGCGACTATACATTCACCACATCGTCACCTTGCGTCTCCTTATAGTAACAATTGTAAACTTATTCGAGTCTCTTGCCAATTAATTATATTGCTTTTGTTTTATTGAATTTGTAGTAGTGAGCCCATTTTTTGCGGGTTTAACTTACAAACATTTGAATGGAGGTAAGGTCTTGGATACCTGGATGTTGAGAGAGAGAGAGAGACAGAGAGAGAGATCGAGATGACGATGAGAGGAGAGAGAAGAGACGAGAGAGAGAGAGAGAGAGAGAGAGAGAGAGAGAGAGAGAGAGGTTTCCATCATTTTGTTATTAGTAGACTTTGTGAGAGATATGATATTCCCTATATCCAAGAGAAGTGAATGAATGACTGCAACTGTGAATATTCATTCAGAAAGAAAGTGTGAGCTTGAGTCTTTTAATACAAGGAACCACTAAAACCGTTTATCAGAACTCCTAACATTGAAAGTCAATGGCGATAAGAAGAAATAAAAGGAATTTCCTTTCCTGAGTGACGTTACTTGTTGACACAAGAATATTCTCAGTAATCTGCTTAATTTCTGCAGGCCTTTTCCCATTCCCATTGCCGCAGAACCTGATAAGAATGCTCAGAAGCCTCTAAATTTCGTATCACTGTCCAGAGATATAAACGGTTTCTACTGTTATGCAAGAACCGTTTCAGTTTATGACTTTTAAGAATAATTCATCATATCTTTGGCTGCTTTTATTATCAGGTTTTGCTTTTCCAAAAGTCATTACTAAAGTAAAAATTGCAAATATATTTGAATATTCTCGAGAATCTGTTTTAAATGATTGATAGACTGCGTACAATGTCCATGTACATAATCTCATGGGAAGTTAGATACATAATTTGTTACTTTTGACATTCTTACGTCATATTAAATACAAACACTCGTAAACATTATTTTATTTTAATTAATAGGAAACGCTCGATAAGTGGAAGTGACATCTTATTCCACAGTCCTGGCAATCTCCATAGTAAAAGGTGGTTCAACATAGTGAGTTGTAACTATTGTGCATTTCAGGGCCGTGTCTAACCGATGTTCGTCGATAAACTCTTACCAAAGTATCTGGTCTGGATCGTATTTTGGAAATAGCTACTTGAAACCACTTCCTAATTGGCAAAAATATGCAGTAAAGTCTCATGTGGATAATTAAGGCACTTATCAGAGTAAATAAGAAATGTAAGGGGGAACTTAGCTAAATTTAGTAGGCACCCAGAGAGAGGCTAGTAGGGACGTAAACTATGACATCAGACGTAATAGCAGGATTCGCAGTAGTGTGAATCATAAATATTTAACACTCTTTTAGAATAAGTATTGAAGGAATGGCTAGGTAAATCACTGTTGAGAATGACTATAATATTACAGTTTCCATTGGTGATACCATGGTAATGAATAAGAATTTGGTATATATACATATGACAGTATTATAGCAAGGGGATTTGGTAAATATACATAAAGCAATATCACTATTATCATTTTACAGTTTTATGTTGACTATAGGAATACATAGCAGTTATAACGCTACTTCTATTTACGGTTTGACTATCAGCTATACAAGACTGTTGGAATTGGTGAAATACAATCATATTGAAATGAAAATACGATCGTTTAGAGGTGGTTGGTACGATATTTTGCCCTAATGTACCTGGTAACCTTACATAATAGTAAACACCGCCGACAACAGGGCGAGGGTAGCCGATCGTCATTGGTCAAAGCCAGGGTACACTTGACTGCTGCTTCACCTATGACAAGCCTAGCAAATTGTCCTCATTACTTCAAGACTGCTTTCGTGTTGCGTGTTTTTTGCAGTTTGCAACAAAGAAAGAATCTTATGCGTCATATGCTAATTGTTAATGGGTAAGTGGTTAATATGGCGATAAGCAAACACCAAACGATTTAGACAAGAGGACAAAGGTGACCTTTATAGGGATTATTTTACTAGAATGACGAGTATGAAAAAGAGATATATGCAAACCCTTTCTTTATATCAAGGTAATTCTAACTTTTCAGACCAAGAATAAACAATGGCCGACTTTGCTTGACTAATAAACTATCTCCCTGGTTAGCAGCAACGACCATTTTTAACAACTTGCCTATTCTACTGACCTCCTTACACACACACACACACACACACACACACACATATATATATATATATATATATATATATATATATATATATATATATATATATATATATATATATATAGTATATATATTATATATAATATATATATATATATATATATATATATACATATATATATATATATAGATATATATATATATATATATATATATATATATATATATATATATATATAAATTTCATTTATGTATCATGTGTTAATGCATTTATGTGTTGTTTGGATACCTCAGACTTTGATGAAATTTGAGAGGTTTAATTTTTTTGTCACCAATACAAAAATTAATTTATGGGAGAAATTGATCAATTGTTAAAAGTTAAAGGTCAACTTACAAGCATTTTGGTAGTTAACCGCTTCATAGCTGGCTGCAGTTTTGTGGTATCCTTTTGGTATCGATACGTTATGGCAGTAATATCTTAAACGTCAGTTTCACCCTCGAAAGGTGTATCCACACAACAATATAACATCTCATACACAGCCGTCGGCTTCTCATCAAACACTTCAGAAACAAGTTAGTAAATCAATGCCTTATTAGTAGTAATAGCCAGTGCTTTAAACTAGTGTCCTGCATTGGCCAAAGGTTCGTAATATATATACAATAAATTTCCTTGTGTTTTTACCAATTATTACTGTAGTGTGAACGTATCTCAAAAGTCACATTCGACATTAAGTTAATTTTGTTTACTGTATAAAACAAATCGTAAAAAAATAATGATTCAGAGGAAAGAACAGTGATAACCTCTGACAAATTTCATGCAGTAAGGTTTGCGAAAGGATTAACATTCCTGGGCGTGGAATTGTGTAGGAAAGATCATCTTCTTGCTCTCGTGTGGGTGGGCTGACTAGAGCGTGAGACCATGTATGTAACGGAAGAAGGTGCCAGAGTTTGGCCAGTGCGGAGCCAACCGCGGGTGTGAATGGTCGTGTGCCAGTCCCGTAGAGTGCTCATCCTTCCCAGTCAGAGGGTTGTGTGTTTCCCCGCTCTCACGAGCGGATAGCATCGTCAGTACATTCTTTGTCTTTTGTTTGTTCTTTGTTTTTGTTTATGTTATATACAATATGATATTACCCATACTATTCCTTGTTCATTAAGTGACATTTGTTTCTTTCGATAATTGTCTGAGACTTTGTCGCCACTGGTATTTTGCCAAATTAATTTGTTTCAAGTGCTCGAGAGGTAATGCCGGTGAATGGCAGAGATGCCGTGCTTGGATTCTCCGTTCCCTCCTCAGAATTAATTTATGAGCGGTATACTCTACGTAATAGAGTTTTTTAAGCATAGTGTCTTTTTATGGGATTTTTTTTTTTAAGTTCTTTCCGTTACGGAGGTAGTGAAGTGTATTCATATAATCTTTATTTATTAACCATGCCGAAATAATTTTGTGAGCAATAATGTGGCGTAATTCCATATAAAAAGAAAAAAAATTGTTCTGTAATTTTGTATAATTCTTATTAAAAAGCGAAGCAAAATTTTGCATCAGAAGATATAAACAGATATATTGCGGTAGACTTTCGGAAGTGTGTGATCATGGTGGTTTTCAAAGACGAGCTGAATGCGTCAGTTTTATTTGTGGTATTTCTCGGACACCTAAGCACAATTAGATGCTCCAGGGATTACTCTGAGGTTTTTGACCCATTGCCTCCCCCCTTTTCATCCCACTCGAAAATCAAGGATGATGCTTTGACAGGTAAGGCTGCTCATGTATACATGTATATGTACACACACACACACACACTATATATATATATATATATATATATATATATATATATATAATATATATATATATATATGTGTGTGTGTGTGTGTGTGTGTGTGTGTGTGTCTGTGTGTGTCTGTGTGTGTTTGGTGTTTGTGTATTTATGCTGTTGTGTTTTAAGTTTTTTTTTTCTATGCATGGACTTTACCTCCTAAAATAAATATAGTATTCTTGGCACAAAGTTCCCTCTTGTCTTTTTGTATTAAGAGCAGCTGATAACGGATGTTTTCTCGGTTTTTTTTTATTGTACTGGTTTAAAATTTATAACATTTTAAGTTAATGGGATATTGCTAACATACAGATGAATATTGCTTGGAAGACTGTCTTATAAAAATGAACTACAAAATGATAATGCCATTTTGAAATGTCACTTCCGTGTAAGTGTTAAGATATTTGTGTGCTACTCCCAAGATAACAAGGAAAAAATACACCGGCCATTCATATGCAATTACTATATGTAGCAGCATAAAATGGTATATTTACATATTCGTATAGCGTTCATACCCGTTTGTTTGTTAATTTCCTTTTCATGTGACTTCCATTCCCTGACACACTGAATCTGCAACGTTGCTCCACGTACGGAAACATACTATATAAGTATTGTCTTTCAAATCCCTACACTCTTCAAGCTCTTTGGGTCCCCCTGCTTTTTCTGATAACAACTAAATATCTAGCAAGGATCATCGTCAGTTACTAGCTAAATACAATTAGTATTAAAAAAAAAAAAAAAAAAAAAAAAAAACAGATTTCATAAACAATAACAATTTTGAGATGGTTAAAAGTTAAGGTCCCTGAAAATTTTGTGGCAGCTGCCAAGATATCCGACGATTGAATAAAAGGAATTTGAGGTTTTGGATGATCTTCCCTTTCATTTAAAACTTCAGTAACTAGACTGCTATCACGACCTTTCTGGACATTAATGGAAATCCGGGAAATTCAATAGAAAACTAGGAAAGTCTCTGTCAGCCAACTGCGAACAATACGAAATTGTCATTTGAAACTCTCTCTCTCTCTCTCTCTCTCTCTCTCTCTCTCTCTCTCTCTCTCTCTCTCTCTTAATACTACGGTGCACATAAACTAGTACTTTAAATTATAGTTATTGTCTTGTTGCTAATTCCATTCCATATGAGAGGGTGTCTATACAGTAGTGTCGTGCTGTCATTATTATAAAAATGAAACGAGTCTTTCAATGCAATAAGGTAAAATCTTTATATTAGGATAATACTGCATTGTAATAGTAATTCCTAAATGTTGGATTTATGTTGAAATGAACATGTAAACTTGAAATGAAGAACCAAATTCAATAATAAAAAACCATTAGTATGATTCTTAGGCGTGCAAACACTTCAAGCGAGGCAATGTGCTAGGATATGCATTCCACAAAATGTAATACCATCTGGAAACACGATTTGCATGGACTTTCTATTCCATGCGTACAAAATGCAATAAAAATATATGAAAATGTAAATGAAAACTCACAAAGTATGCATGTAATGAACAGCATTTGCATGTAAATAAAAAATAAATTTTATCTTTATGTCATGGTCAACGTACATGAATGAAGGCCATCAACTGAGTGATCGTTTTATGTTTAATAATTACAATTGTAACGGGAAGAGAGCCTGCATTGTCAGGGCGGCTGAAGCGAAAAATAATAACTAACAGAAAAATTGGAAAACTTTTGTACTTTATTGAAGTGGAAAGAGAAAAAAAGTAAAGGCAACTGAATAGAAGATACCTGGAAGACGTTGCTGAAATCATTGCTGCTAAGAAAATGAAGTCTGCTGCCATAAAAAGATATACATATAAAATAGAATGGCAGAGTATGAATTCATTGCAGATACGATGAAACATATATCAAAGCTTAATAAGAACTAAGTCAATCTAAATATAGATCTAACTGCTAACAAACAAGCATTTAGTTCCAATTTTGCTCGTGTAAAGACTGAATCACCGGGTTATTAATAATAGCGGTGAAATTATCTTTAATAAGTACTACTGATCTGCCAATAACCAAGTACATTCCGAAGGAATATTTATCATATATAAGCAGGTATCTAAGCTGAATCACTCAACAGGTAAGACCCGTAATAAACGTCTGCTCTGACTTTGAATACGATGAATATTTGATTTACGCGATTCAACCAGCATTCTGGAAGACCGTTTCAAAGGACTGATGCGAGTTTGGAAAGCTAAATACCCTCAAAGATGTAGACCTGACGAAAGTATTAGAAGTGCTATCAGTAGTGAATTATTAATTTCTTGATATTTCTTTAAATGGAAAAAAAACATTCTAACCCAGTCAGATGAACGTTGCGTCAACTGCTCCTCGCACGAGAACTTTCCAGCCAGTTGAAGGTATAAATTTTATCGCCCTGTTTAACGAGACTAAAATCGATTAATAGTTCCCGAATTTAAATCATAAAATAACATCTATTTACACTTGATGTTGAATTGTTGATGTAAAGCCCTTCCTGGGGATGAGATCTGTCAATGGTCAGCCACGACTCTGATGTACCTCACCCTGACGTTTTACTTCTAGCTTTTCGGTTTATATATTGATTACGGGGGTCATTTCGTTGAGCTCCCAGAGGATACGGGAGCGGGGGATTTTTTTGTGTGATATTCAGCTAGTAATTGTTATTTGTTTTAATTTTTAACATCAGCAGAACTTTGAATATTCATATAATGTACTCACTCGAATGTGGTTCAGAGCGTTCCATCTATGAAAACGATTTTAAGAAACATTCTTGTGACGCAATACATATGTCATTCTCTCTCTCTCTCTCTCTCTCTCTCTCGTATTCTTGACTTATTTTAGCACGTTCGACGATGGTCCCAATGAAAATCAAGTTTCCACCCTGAACGGGTATCTGTTTTGTGTGTGTGTGCTTTTCATTAACGTCTTTAACCTGCTTCTAAAAAATAATTGTCATTAGAAAAAGTTCAGGTACGTGATACGATGTTTCTTTAAACGAATGCATTTAAGCAGCAGTTTGGTTTCTAACGTTAGGCACTTATTCAGACAGAACCGTGGAAATTAACACTCTATTTTGGTCAAATAGGGAGAATTAAAGCAAAATCAGACCTAAAGAAATTGAATGTCTTCATGACTGGCGATATTTAATCTAATTGTTGATTATACGTTAACGTGAAGAAAAGGAGGGAAAAAATGCTTTTCGTACAAGAATTGTTACAAAATCAGAAACACGCTTCACAGATGGACTCAAGTTGTCCATTTTATACATACATACATACATACATACATACATACAACATACATACATACATACAAACATACATACTTCCATGCACACACACACACACACACACACACACACACACATATATATATATAATATATATATATAGGATATATATATATATATATATATATATATAAGAAATAAATAACGCAACGCACTCTCCTAACTAATGTCTGCGCCCCAACCCGCCCCATTCCCCCACAAAAAAGAGAGTTGTGGTTTGGGGTTTAGGGGGAAGTAGGTTGGCGGAGAATAAGTAAATCGTAATACCTAAGAGGTATTAGCCATTCATTTAAAAATAAGGCGTCTCCACAATCAAATAATGATTTAGAGAGGACTAAGGAAATACGTAATCAGTTGGAAAAAAAAAGAAAAGAATAAAAAACACCTTTGATGTAGTGGAGGAGACAATATAGATGGGATGTCGTGGCTTCCCAGGCACTTCGTGGTCCTCTGTGTGGGTGAGGGATAAGGTGTCCTGTCTCATTTTTTGCACTGGTTTGCACTCTTTGATAGTCTGGAAGGTGGATGATCTCCCAGACCAATAGGAAAGGCATAATTCAAGCCAATACGAAAGGCAAACTGGTGTCCTTTTTAGCTCAGACCAGGAGACTTTCAAAAAGAAGAAGAAGAAAAAAAGGAAGGTAAGACTCGCGGGACTTAACGACGTGAGGGCAAGAGACTTTTCTAGCCATTGAATGAAAAAAGTGACTATGTGAGTTAGAATAAAGAGAAGCTAGATTGAAATGTCAAATGTAGATGTTGTTATAAATAAAAGCGTAATATTAGGTCGACAATCATCTTGCGCAAATTTCATTTAGGTTTATTCTTGGAGGAAATGATGAAATTAACGTCTCTTGAGTAGGAGCTTCTTGCTGTGAAAAAATAAATAAATAGATAAAAATAACAGCCGAGCATGTTATCTACTGTTCTGCTTACTCAAGCTCATTGAAATGCTTTCTGGCCTTGTTGAATCCAACACTCTCCTGATCTTTACTTCCGTATTTCTTTAATTCATGTTTTGGAAACGTAGTAGGCTATGCAGCGGAGGTCCGATGGCCTTGATAATGGCCAAATAATGGATTCAACAGAGAGTCAGCAATAACTGAAACATATGTTTTCATTACTATCAATATAAACATGTCAAAATCTGATATAGCTTCTATGATGGACAGAATTAAAGTTGTCTGTAGAGAATGCTCATGGAAAGTATCTGTTATGAGCGACGTAGAAATTCAATAACAATTCTACCATATCTATACATATCAAAGAACTAGTATCTCTCTGCTCTCAATGTTAATTCTGCAGAAAATCATCATCCCTCTCACCTTAACGTTGTTCTTTTTATTAGGTTCCTCAAATGCAAATGAAAATTTTGCTTTCAACACTGAATTAAGAATTATATTTAAAGACCAAAAAAATCAGTACTTCACCAGACGATTAACTGAGATTTCTCAGTTAAAATCAGCATAAGTTTAGTAACTTCAGTTGGGAATGCCAATAAAATCGTACATAATTAAATATTCGCTAAACTTGGTGGATTATCGATCAAACACAGCGGAAAGTTGTTTCGATGATTTGAAGTCAATAATTTATATATAAAAAATAACAATAATTTTCAGTTTTATGTTTCTTGGATTCTTCACTGAAAATATTTGACCTTACAAACTATTTTTTTTTCTTTTGTCCGCAGTTTTGGGAGGCAATTTCTTACTCGGTAATAAGTGCTGGTCCCTAAATTTGGTTTTAATTTCCCTTGTGACCAATACTAGAGCCATGAATACTCCTCTCTCTCTCTCTCTCTCTCTCTCTCTCTCTCTCCTCTCTCTCTCTCTCTCTCTCTATTTCACTTTATCTCTCGATCAAAAGTAGCTCCAGCTCACATATTTGGCAAGTATTGGATTTAGGAAGACTATTCACAAATACTTGAGGCTTAAGAATTTTTAGTTTATTTTTAATCTGTAGTTAGAGAAATCAAATGGGTAGATTTGATAGATCACGCGCTCGTACACACACACGCGCGCACACACACAAACACTCACTCACACATACACACACACACACACACACACACACACACACACACACATATATATATATTATATATATATATATATATATATATATATATTATCATATATATATATATATATATATATTAGTTAGCCGAACCGACTTTCAAAAAAATAACGATGTTCACAGAAGTTATGGTTTGTGGTAAAGGATGATCTAAAGTAGCAGCTGTCCCTGTGTGAGAAAAAACCTTCGTCTTTTATAAAACTCAAGTCCCTGTCAATGAATTACCTTGAGTGAGAGATGATCCTGTCTTTATAGTGAACTAGCAATTGTGCCCATCTTTCGGAGTTGTTATTGAACGCATATTCACTTCTGAATGACTCGAGAATATGGCTGTCCCCAGTCAATGTTACTGTGTCACTGACCGGTTCAGTCAGGCACCGACAGTCGACGGCAGGTGTATACAGGTTGTGACAGGTTGCTTGGGAAAGATTTCCATCGTGAGGCCCCCTTAAACGGCCCTTGAGAAGACTCGGCCTATAGTAATGTTACGGACTGATGAAAAGGCATGGGGCCTCAATGAAGTATTCATGCTAGGTCTAAAACAAACGAACCCCCATATATATATATATATATATATATATATATATATATATATATATAGAGATATATATATATATATATATATATATATATATAGAGAGAGAGATATATGTGTATATATATATATATATATATATATATATCTATATATATATATATATATATATATATATATATATATATGATATATATATATAGATATATATAGCTATATATATATATATATATATATATATATATATATATATATATATATATGTGTGTGGTGTGTGTGTATATTTATATGTATTTATATATATGTATATATATATATATATATATATATATATATATATATATATATATAATATATATACATATATATATACATATGTATAGTCTATATATATATAATATATAGATATATATTATATATGTGTGTGATAAAAATATATATATATATATATTATATAATTATTATATGTATATATATAGATACTAGATAATAATGTATATATATAAATCTAATTATATCATATATAATATGTATATATGCCTATATATATATATACTATATAGTATCATATATATATCTATATCATAATATATATTATATATTATATTGTATATACTATATATATATATATAATATAGCTAGTATATAGAATATATATATATATATGTATATATACAGTATATATATATATATATAATATATATGTTATATAACGAATATAGATATATATATATATATATATATATATATATATTTATAAACACTGTATCGTGCTTCTAAGAAATCAATAGAGGGATCCACAGTAATATCCTTGTTTATCGAGAAATAATATATTTATACAAAGCTTAAAGCTTTCGTCCATCCTCCTGTGGACTTGATCACTAAGCAAATGAGACATGGTATTGGTGAAGAATTCCAAATAAACATAAACAAACAGACAAAGAACAAAGTTCTTTGTCTGTTTGTTTATGTTTATTTGGAATTCTTCACCAGTACATGTCTCATTTGCTTAGTGATCAAGTCCACAGGAGGATGGACGAAAG
>NC_061100.1:61659293-61669293 GCF_015104395.2 Macrobrachium nipponense
TTCTTAATATAGTAAAAAAAATACAATAATAAAATTAACTTAAAATTGACAAAAAAGAACTAAAAATTGACAGGTAAAAGCGAAAAAGTAAAAAGTACCAATAAAAAACAAATACCAAGGCGCAACCAACCGTTAGCTGAGAAGGAAGGAGCTAGAATGACTAGACTTGGGCAAGAAGTTAAAACGTTGACTATGCCAGATAAAGCGGAGGAGATGAAACTCCACTATTCAACGAGGAAACAAGACGTTTAATATATAATGACTCTAGAGTGGTTAGATAATCAGAGTCTTTAACTGAGCCTAAAATAGAGAGCTATAAAAATTATTAGAAAGTCCCGTATATGTTTTCTTCCTAAAAACTGAAGTGTTAAAAATTGAATGATCCCTAGTAATACAAATATCAAGAAACGGTAAGGAATTACCGTTTTCGAGTTCCACAGTAAAATTAATGTTTGGGTGTTTCAAATTAATAAACTGTAAAAATTGTGAAGCTTGCCATTCGTATCTGAAAAGGGCGAAGGTATCGTTCACATACCTTCTGTAGAACAATGGCTTAAAAGAATCAGGACAATAATTCAAAAATTCTTGTTCAAGACTAGACATAAAAAAATTTGCGAGTAATGGACCCAAGGGAGAACCCATGGCCACACCGTCAACCTGAGAATATAATTTATTGTTAAAAACAAAAGCTGAGTCTTGAACGGCAAGTTCTAAAAATTGCTTAAAAAGATGCTTATTAAAACCATGAAATAAAAATTCTTCACTTGGAAATATTCTATCAATTATGATGTTTATAGTTTCATTAATAGGGACATTCGTAAACAACGACTCCACGTCAAAACTGGCCATAAAGAGTTCACCATCCTGTTTAGTTATTTGATCCTGAAACTCATAACCGTTTTTAACATTGTATTGGTTAAAAGAAAACTCATTTAAAATTGACACTAAAAATTTAGATATATTAAAAGATGGACTATTGTAAGCCGCCATAATTGGTCTAATAGGCAACCCAGGCTTATGAATTTTTCGGTTGTCCGCATAGAATGCTAAATGAAGAGCCAGAAACAAAAAGTTTTTGGTATGTATTTTCATCTAATATAATTTCATTTTTTAGTTTCCTTAAAAATCTGTTAATTCTATCCTCACGTTTATAAATATCTTAAAAGTTAGGCTCTCCTAGAAGTTTAAATTTAGTGTTATCGGAGAGAATTTCTTCAATTTTAGTTGTATATTCAGTTTTGTTTAAGATTACAACACCTTTTCCCTTGTCTGGCTTACAAATAACTAGATCATCTCTTTTTCTAAGAGTGAGTAATAATTCCAGGTCATCTTTTCTAAAGAACGGAGTCCACGAGACCTTCAGTTGAGAATAGGTCTTATGGGCCAGTGAGGAAATTTTCTGTTGTAAATTGCTAACATTTATATTTACATCAAGTTTGATGAGACGTTGAAACAACACTTCCAACGGATAAAAGAATCTGGCATAGTCAGGTCTATAAGAAGGTAAACAAAATTCAAGCCCAAACGAAAGTAAAAATTCTTCTCTCTTAGACAGCACATACTTAGAAAAATTAAAAATACAATTACATCTTTGGTTAAAAGCAGGAGTAGCAATTCCTATGCTCTGCAATTTCCTTTGGTGGCGCTGGTGAACATTATCTATAAAATCATTTATATGTTTATTAAAATATTTCTGGAAAATAATACGGTCCAAAAAAGACAAGTCATTAATAAGTACATTTCTCAAATGTTTAACTGTAATATCAAGCTTCTGTATTGCGGTCTGCTGTGTATCAGTCTCTTTGCGAAGAATTGCCCTTAACGTATCTCTGTAGAATTCTGTACTATAAAGGCAGGACTTATAGAGTTTGAAGCGGATGAACTTCGGGAAAACTTCGTTTAGCTTGCAATATTGAAGGAAATCGAGGTCGCATCTTGCTTTCTGGAGCTTAAGAGTTGCCTTCTCTAGTCTTCTTGAAATAGACAAGGTAGTTGCAGGGTAACGACATCTCAGTATTTGTGAAAAGTGACGAATCCCGTTTCTTGATATTTGTATTACTAGGGATCATTCAATTTTTAACACTTCAGTTTTTAGGAAGAAAACATATACGGGACTTTCTAATAATTTTTATAGCTTTTAAGCTTAATACCATCTCCACACTGGTTCATAGAGCAATAAAGTATTCATCAAACTGGGATATCTTTCATAAAGAAATTTATTTTTTATCTAATATCTTCCAACGAAACTCGTACCCTAAGGATGTATTTTTTAATATTGTTAACAAACTTTTATCTTTGCATTTTAAACCACCCATTCCAATGATAGACATACCAAAGAAACTAATGTATGCCTCCATACCATATATATACAACAGCAAATTTTCACAACACCTGACTGGAATTATTGAGAGTGAAATTCCATGTCTAAAGATAAAACTCATATCTAACAACCCAAGCAAAATAGGTTCTTTTTTCTGCTTCAAAGATCGTCTGCAGCATTTCGTGCGATCTAGAGTGGTATACAAATTTACGTGCCCGGGATGTCCCGGAATTCACGTTGGATCGACTAGGAGGCTGCTGCAGATGAGATACTGCAGTCACATGGGCTTAAGTTTTAGGACGGGTCAAAAATTGAGTAGGCGTGAACACTCAAACTTAAAAAATCACGCAATCAATTGCAAGATAGAGGTTAAGAAACAACACTTCTCTATTTTAGGCTCAGTTAAAGACTCTGATTACCTAACCACTCTAGAGTCATTATATATCAAACGTCTTGTTCCCTCGTTGAATAGTGGAGTTTCATCTTCTCCGCTTTATCTGGCATAGTCAACGTTTTAACTTCTTACCCAAGTCTAGTCATTCTAGCTCCTTCCTTCTCAGCTAACGGTTGGTTGCGCCTTGGTATTTGTTTTTTATTTGTACTTTTTACTTTTTCGTTTTTACTTGTCAATTTTTAGTTCTTTTTTGTCAATTTTAAGTTAATTTTAGTCTTGCATTTTTTTTACTATATTAAGAATCCTGCTCTTATTGAATGTTAATATGTATGTGTTTTTTATCTCAACAGACTGAGGATGCACATTGTATGTGCAAAACGTCTCAATAAATGTCTCTTCGTATGTGGTTGTCTGCGATTTCCTGAATGGATGTATGTGATATACCTGCATAGCCTGTATATATATATATATATATATATATATATATATATATATATATATATATATATATATATATAGTATATATATGTATAATATTCAAAGGGTTCACAACCATACCCCAACAGACGCTGGCCCCTTATATGTATATGTATATATATTATATATATATATATATATATATATTATATATATATATATATATATATATATATATATACACATACATATATATATATATATATATATATATATATATATATATACATGTATATATATATATACATATATATATAATATATATATATATATATATATATGTATATATATATATATCCAAAGGGTTCCTAACCATACTTCTTAACCCCAACAGACGCTGGCCCCTTAGGCCTGGATCAATCCAGGACTTACCAAACGAGCTGAGCCCTGTGTTAGTCGGTATTCGGTATTTTATCTGCTTTCGCTGACTCTCCTCTCCGCAGACGGGCGGCGGAATCGCCGTTGATTTAAGTTATTCAAAACACTTTCATAAAGAAGGACTTAATTTTGAAGCCCCATGCCTTTTCATCAGTCCGTAACATTACTTACCCCTTCTAGACATTTAATAGGGGTACGGAAATATGAGAGGTGAGAAAATTTATGACAATAAAGTATGAGTATTTTCAACTATAACGAATAATAGTGGGAAAATGGATGATTTCATTGAGTTTTAAATAAATCATCCTCACTCTATCCATAGATATAAAAGGTAATTTCTGTTTATTTGTCTTTCTCTCTATTTGTTTGTTCACTATGCACGCCCAAACTATGTAAGCAAGGGTTACCAAATTTTTACCGTAGACTCCCCTCGCCCCAAGGAAAGTTTTAGCAAAAATCCGAAATTCAGATAGCACTGGGGGTGTAGCCCCACCTTTGGGAATTAGGGGCCGAAAGGGTCAAAGATGGCCCTACTGCATTCACATTTGGTACCATGAGTTACCATAAATGACTACAAACGCATTTAATATTATTATCAGAGTTTAACTATAGGCCGAGTCTTATCAAGGGCCGTTTAAGGGGGCCTCACTATGGAAAACTTTCCCAAGCAACCTGTCACAACATATATACACCTGCCGTCGACTGTCGGTGCCTGACTGAACCAGTCAGAGCCACAGTAGTATTGGCTGGGGACAGACGTATGCCCAGGTTATTTAGAAGTGAATGTTCGTTCAGTTATACCTCCGAAGGATGGGTGCAATTGCTAGTTCACTATAAAGACAGGATCATCTCTCACTCAAGGTAATCCATTGAAAAGGACTAGAGTTTTATAAAAGACGAAGGTTTTTTCTCACACAGGGACAGGCAAGTATTGGTGTCTGGTGCTGGAAATTAGCGCAAAAAGTGTTGATTTTTTTTTTATTTCCTCTGAAAATTTTGGGCATCGGATCATCCAAGGTAATTTTTTTCTACGGTACCTCTCATTATATATAAATACATTGTATATGAAGCTTTTTACAGAAAGCAATTGTGTATATGATTATTCAATAAGGTTCGTTTTTCAACTTGGTGAGTAGGGTTAAATTGTATTATAGATATTTTGTATCCGTTTTACATGTAAAAATATTTTAGTATATTTTGTAGTTACTTTTGTAATTTGTTTGTTTATGTTACTGAGTAGTTCTTGAACAAATTGTTTATGCTGGTAATCATCAGTGTTGGGACCACACTGTATCAGTTACAAGTTTCTGGAAATAGGATCAAGGTTTTTTATGACTGACAGTTTTAGAAGTCTTCAAAGTGTTAAGAAAACTTCTTTGGAAATTCGTTTTCGTTTATATTGGATGCAACTCAGAGTAACATATATGTAAGTTTATTTCTTTACTGAAATTTTTGTATATTCTATTTTATGTTTGTGGTGTTTTGTAGTTATATTCAAACTATTATCAATTCTTTATTTATTATGGAATTTCTGTCTAACAGTTTTAGTAAGTTTGTATATTTTGTTGTTTTCAGTTTCTTGAACCTCGTCTCCTTGTACTATTAGCATGGTACTCATCATTGGTTTTCTGATCTTGGAGTACTGACCAACTATAAGCCCTTACAGAAATGGTCAACTTAAGTTGTATTGCTTAGCGATACGTGATTTTAAAGCTTTAAGTTGGTTTAAAGTGTTTTGTGACATCAACTTAGTGTGACGTGAGTAACAGTATCTGTATCTTTTCTACATCTCATCCGTGTGGCTTTGAAGAAAACGCCACCTACATATATTATGCTCAAGTACCTCTTAACTAGGCACAAGCACTCCAATCTTTTCCTAATCTTTACAACTGGTTAGGTTAAAAGTGAAATGAAAACATTGTCCAACGTACTACGACAATTTCTACTTAGATTCAAAACTTCGTTTTTTTTTATGTTAAATGAAAGTCGCAACATTAGTGAGAGCTAAAAGTTCGAACACAAAAGAAACTTCCTAAGTGTTTCATTCACCTTGTAGATGGATGGTGTGAGCAGAGAAATGTTATTTTATGGGTGGCGGCGAAGGGTTAAATTTTGCCGACACATACCGCGAAATCCTAGTATTAAAATTTCTGGCATAAGCAAGACAAATGTAAAAGGGAAGTTGGTGATCCAAGGTGTGGGAAAGGTCAAGGCTAAAAGATCGACTGGATTGAGACAAAGAGTATACAGTGCTGTAAAGGGTCACTTCTCACAAGAATGTTGATGGCGACGGAACATTTGTTTTTAAGTCCCAATTAATTTTTGAAGGGTCAGTGTTGGTTTCATGGAGTTTTATTAGGCACATAGATTATATTTTTGAATACATTGGGATTGCTACCGGGCTCCATAGGAAATTTCTTCTGGAAATTATTTAGCAAACGGGTAATTATCAGTATTTCAAGGACTCGTATTTTAGCTAATTTCGTGGGTAATTGGAGTGCACTTTGATTTAAGAGATGAACGCAATATTGAATACGTGATAATAAAGTATCATTTGGTAGAAAAAAAAATTTAACTTTGAAATTAGATAACTATTTCAACCTCAGTAACTCCTTGCAGATTTGTTTTCATACTTATTTTGTTATAAATTTCGTTTTAGAGTTTTAGCCTGAGTTCACATTTAGGTATGTGACGATTTGAACTAAATGTGCTTTTGATAGGCCTGCTAAGCCTGTTTATCGTAGTTGTGTATATAGACTTACATAATGTTTGTGCCCTTGGCCACAATTACCAGTGTATCTTATTAAGCATTGATATTTGTTTTAAAGTCATTTATATCGTTGTGTTAATGATGATATGTATATCCAAAAAGGACTTTTGGTTTGTTGATAAGTAGGAAGGGAATTCATTTTAATCTCCTCTCTTTCTCTCTCTCTCTCTCTCTCTCTCTCTCTCTCTCTCTCTCTCTCTCATGCTGCGCTGTATCTGCGGGTACCTACTAGTCTTAATTCTCGATTTCTTCAATCTTTGGTGTCCTTCAAATCCCTCGACATTCTCGTCTTCCCTGTTTCCACTGTTCTACTTCCCTTTACTCCCTTGTCTTTGCTCTGCCTTCTTCCCTCGAGTATTCTTTAGTTTCCTTTTGCTTCCCACCTGCATTTGGTTACCTTTACATTTATATCTCCACGTTTTTCATTGTCTCCGTGTTTTTCACTTTTATATTTCAAGATATACAAAAAGCAAAAACATACCTCCCCAACACAAACTCTCTCTCTCTCTCTCTCTCTCTCTCTCTCTCTCTCTCCACTAGCAATTCATCATATCTTGAGCAATTTCACGTTAAGCTTCCAGAATTCTCTTGACGTCTTTTTCTTTTTGCGCAGAATTTGTTTCACCACTTACAAAATTCTGCAACTATGCTCCTACCTAATCTTTTCCTTTTAGGTTTTCTCTCTCTCTCTCTCTCTCTCATCTCTCGTCTCTCTCTCTCTCTCTTCTCTCTCTGTATATATAATATAATAATATATATATATATATATATATATATATATAGATATATATAGATATATATATATATATATATATATATATATATATATATATATATATATATATATATTGTGTGTGTGTAATTTGCAAACATTCATTTTGGTTTTTTTTCTCTTCTTCTATTGTGCCTACGTTACTACTCTTGCCATCTTCACTTTTCCCATTATTATGAAAACACGAATTCTAGAGTTTACTCTTCTATTATTCTTAGTATAATTACTTTTGTCTTTAATAATTTCAAGACGTTTTACATTTATACAACAGAATGAATTTTTCCTCGATTATATTCTAACCCCTTTCTTTCTGCATTTTGTGATGCTGCTATCCTAAAGTTTATATATATGTTACCTTAGAGAATATTACCTCGTGTCTCATATTTCACTATAAAACTCTACTGGAATAGCGCTTTTTCATTGTCTGTTTCAATTCATAGCATGTGCTAACACTTTCCGTCTTATTCCGTTTCTATTGGTGCTTTTTGGTTAACTGAAAACTTGTGTTGATATGAGGCGAAGATCATCTTCCAAAACAGAATTGTTTCTATAAGCAATAATTGTGGTTCTCTCTCTCTCTCTCTCTCTCTCTCTCTCTCTCTCTCTCTCTCTCTCTCTCTCTCTCTTTGTGTAAAACTATAGTATGCAAAAAGAAATATATATAAGTTAGCATTCACATTCAAGCAGTAATTAATATAATTTAGAATGTAAATGAAATTTCCATGCCATCACTGTGATTATCGTTAGCTGAATTATTTTGATTAATGCTGCTGAAGTTGTTATCGTCCTTTTCATCGACACTATTGTTATTTTTCTGTGTCAATGAAACCAATTTCATATTTGTCGTCCTTCTGTTGGTGGGTAAGGGCCGGGACTACTGACGTAAGGAGGATTTTGATTTATAGTGAAAAGGATTTAACTTTTTTCTAGTGGAGGCAGGAATTGATGGATTTGGTATTTATTCTTTCCTACAAAATATTTTTCTGTATCATTGCTACATTGTGCTTTTTAAAACTGTTCACTAACAGCACTTCCAAATAATACTTTATAGTTAAATTAAAAACGCTAAAAAGAAAAGAATGTCGGTAACCTGACGAAAATCACTTTCGTGGAAGATTACATGATTGTGAGAAATAGAGCATTTAATAAAGATAATTTTTTGAGTTCCCGATTAATGACTAAGTTATAGTGGCTAGCTAAATATACTTAGAAAGACTATAAACAGTGATGCGTTATAAAGTTCTCAGCTAACACACACACACAAACACACACACACACACACACACACCACACACATATATATATATATATATATATATATATATATATATATATATATATATATATATATATATGTACATATACATATATATATATATATATATATATATATATATATATGTATATATATAATATATATATATTATATATATATATATATATATATATATAATACACATAAATATGATGTTGTAGTCCACAGAGAAAGAGAAAAGCTGAAATTCCTTTTAGCTCAGGAGTTTCGTCCTCCACTGGCCCTTATCGAGAGCTGTTTATCCCCGCTACTTGGAACTATATCTAATTCACACATCCGGAATTCTCTTGATCTTGTGGAAAAATTAAATAACATTGTACTAAACACTAATGATATCTTTGTCAGTTTTGATGTATGTTCCTTGTTTACAAAAGTCCCTATTGACTCTTTGCTAGAATATTTAAGTAATGAACTTGTATTGCATGTATTACCTATGTCCGTTAGTCACATAATTTCATTAAGTTGTGTATTTTGATTGCAGATTTATTTTTAATGGAGGATATTACCAACAAATATTTAGTGTGGCCATGGGTAAACCATTATCACCTCTCCTTTAAAACTTATATATGGAATTTTTTTAAAGACAACATCTCCCGAATATCAAACTTGTCCCCTTAAAATGGTTTAGATATGTAGATGACATCTTAGTAGTCTTACCTGTTGGTATCGATGTAAATGATTTATTGTCTAAATTGAATTATCTACTGCCCTCCATAAAATTGACTGTTGAAATTGAAAATAACAATGTCATCCCTTTCCTAGATGTATCAATACATAGAGAAGCTTTCCAATGTAAATTCAGTATTTATAGGAAACCCACAAATAATTTAACATATGTACATTTTTAATCTGGCAACCATCTTAATATTAAAATATAAATGTTTTTCTTCTATGTTCTTACGTACTTTGCGTATCACGAGTCCACAATATCTTGACCAAGAAATTGAATACATTATGTTATCAAAAAACTCACAAAAAGTTTTATAGCGTTGCTAGTAATGAAAAAGGAACCCCTAAAAATATTAATGTTGTGTTCTCTTATAACAGTACCATTAAAGATATGCTAATTAAGACTAGACCCATAATAAATAACAACATCATTTACAAAATTGATTGCCCTTCTTTTACGTCGGTCAGTCAAGTAAAAACTTATGTGTACGTATAAGCAACATATGTATTCAGTTAGTACAGCCCAGACTTCAAATGCACTGTTTATCCATCTGAGTGAAAATTCTCAGTGCATAAATTGGGGCGATAGCTCTGTAATTGCTAGGTCTAATGATTATGTTTCAAGAAATTTACTGGAATCAGCAATTATACAAATCACTGATAAAAACAATCCAAATCTTAGTCTGGGATTGTACCATTTGGACCCATATATTTGTAAAATGTTTATGAAGGACCTTAAAATGAATGAACTACTAATTAATTAGTCCCACATGTATATAGTTATTCTCTCTCTCTCTCTCTCTCTCTCTCTCTCTCTCTCTCTCATGCTCGCTATATTTATATCCTATTTTCGTCTTTTCACTCATTTTTTGGAACATTTTTGTAAATTTCATGTTAACTAATAC
>NC_061100.1:61674293-61676793 GCF_015104395.2 Macrobrachium nipponense
TACCCTTTGCGGTTCTCCCCAATGGAATTGATTGTCTTCATGCGATACATCTGTTAGAGGAGCTGCTATGTTAGAAAATCCTTTCACAAATCTACGAAAAAATCCTGCCATTTATAGGAATTTCTTAATTTCTTTTTATTTTGGGATACAAAAATCTGCAATTGCTTTGACTTTATCGTCATTTACTCTAACCCCTTCTTTAGATATGAAATGACCTAAATATATAATTTGTTTCTTCAAGAATGCACACAGCTAGCTTAATTTTCAATCCTGCTAATCTAAGTTTCCTAAGGACTTCCTTGAGCACTTCTAAGTGTTGCAAGATCGAGTCTGTTGCAATTGATACATCATCCATGTACACAAAAACATTTTTACCCAATAGCCAGTGCAATACTGTGTTTACCAACCTCGTAAAGGTCATAGGACTACCTGACAAACCAAACGGCATCCACATAAATTCATAGTGTCCCTTGGGCACTGAAAAGGCAGTATATTCCTTGCTATCTTCGCTAAGAGGGACCTGGTAAAAGCCCTGTGCTAATCAATTGAGCTATAAATATTATGTGTCCCAATTTCTACAAAAAGATCTGGTATGCATGCGACTGGGTAACGGTCAGGAATCCTCTTCTCATTCAAACGTCTAAAATCGACGCATACTCGGACAGGATTATCCCTCTTAGGCACTGCTAACAGAGGAAAGTTGTATGGAGATGCACTAGGTCTAATGATTCCTTCCTCTTCCCATTTACTAACCTCTTTCTCTACCTGTTCTCTGATTTTGAAACATATGCAGTATGCAGTATGCATATGTTTACCTTATGTTCTAACACATTAGTCAATCCTAGTTTATCCCCAAATTCTACCAAAAGCTCGCTTACCGCTTCTACGTATATGCTCTTTGTAATCTGCATTAGCTTAATGTTCTCTAAATATTTTCTTCCTTGATTGCATTTCTGCCTCTGAAAACTCTGTTTTCCCCTCTACAATAGCCACTGAACCACTGTCACTACTCCAATCTTGGAGGTCTACCACATATGTATTCTTCTGGTATTTCCTAACTTTATCATTACAGTTCAATAATTCTACCCATGTAACACCAGTGTTTGATACACTGTTCACTGATGCGGTGCTAATAACCCCTCATAGCTTCTTACTACCCTCAATTACGCATACTTTCCTGGAGTTTTTCACTTCCCTGAGTCCGACTTTTACCATAGTCTCTGAACCTGGAATTAAAATAATATCCTCTGATAAAACACATTTATATTTGTGGTTAGTACCTCCCTGTTCCACGATCCCATAAATATCACCACCCGTGGTTCTCATTTCATCCACCAAGACCCCATTGTTAGTATCAGTAATAGTATCAGTATTAGTATTAGTTTCAGCATCACCACCCATAACGCCATTGTTAAACCCACCAAAATTATTACCACTGTGGCCCTCAATATCCTGTTTATCATCACCGATATCACCTCTGTTATTCCCCGTATCATCAGTGTGGGCTCTGGTATCACCACTCCCCATCCTCTAGGTATCATTACCATTAACACTGCCAAAAGCACCCCCATTTTTAGTATTCCCCATATCCTCAGTTCTGAGACGAACAAGCCTGCCAAGAGTGATCCACACTTTTGCAAATTCCACAGTATTGGACTCTACATACTTTCTTTGCATGTGTGCCCTGGTTTATTACAATTGTAGCACCGCAACTGCTGTTGCCTTTGATCGATCGATCCTCTATTATATTCCACTTTTGCACAGAAATGGGGAGAAGGAAAATCTGAGTCTCTTTGCATCGTATTTCTTGGACCGGTCCAATTAAAAAAGTACTATCCACCGTTGGACATTTGGACATATGTTTCTGAATTTGGGCATAAATTAGTTCTTTGTCTGATGAAGGTTCACTCTTTTCGTCAAAACAATATATAAAGGTGTCTGGGACGTCGTGTAGAAGCATTGCGAAATGCAACAATTTATGTAAATTGTTGAGTGAGACATTATTCCCATTAACCCATATAGAATTTCTCAATTTCTGTTTCCATTCTCCAGCTGAGTCAAAAAGTTATGAGCTATGCTCAATAAGGCTTGTTGTCCCTTTTCTAATTTTGTACAGCCCCCTTAAATCCCTTACCATATCTCCTTGTTCTTTCGAGCCATAAGCCTACGTTAAAAATGCTTGTAATTCGGTCTATGACCGACATTTTGTGTACTGAAAACTATGGCAACTAAATGACAAGTCCCCTTTATTGAAATCTAACATGGCTTTTGCCTCTATGAACGCCTCTGCATCATCTGTAATTCCCTTGGCGTTTAAGTAGTTATTCACTCCCTCAATAAAAATTTGCACTTGTTGGGACAGAACGCCATCAACAATGCCTCGAAAAGGGCTAACTCCTGCATTTATGTTAGTTATCTCTTATGCACCATGCACCAACGTTTGACTTGTACCTGCTTCGGCCATTTTACCTTCTTAATGGGAACTCTTATGCTTCAGGAT
>NC_061100.1:61684293-61689293 GCF_015104395.2 Macrobrachium nipponense
TACATAGGACTTAAACTAATGAAATTTGTTGTGTTCATGTAACATAACCACCTACACCTATTGACTCACAAACATTAGTTATAAGTATATTAATTAGCCCTTGAGCATTTTGCAAGATAGTCTTACTAAGTTACAATTACTTACGGTTCTCTTGGGAAAGTCCCATAAAATACAAATGGACACAAAAATCAGATTTAATCATTTTTATGCTTAACTAAATATTACCTTACCCAAGCATATTCTCAAAAATTAGCTACTAAACTTACCTTAATTATTTTAATTAAAAGTGAAATAATAACTAATTGTAATAACTAAGTTAGCATATAATTTTATCTCACCAAACTTTACTTATTTAACCTTATTCTCAAAGGGTTAGTAATAAACTTAATTCTATCATGTATGAATACTTTCTATTTAATTTAAGGTAGTTCATGTTGTTAACTGGCCCTGAGGGGGCATTACACATGCGTTTCGCCGGGATGTTAGGGACCCGGCGGCTTTGTAATTCAAATTTCCTAGTGCCAGATGGGTAGATATAAAAATAGGTACAACTAAAACTATGGACTGATTCTCAGTGGAGAATAAGCAAACACAAAATAATAGAAAATAGGGAATTATTGATCACACACTAAGATTAACGATTAATGTAGAAAATGGAGCCATGCTCTCAGCATTATTGCCATAGTAGGCCGAGGTAAATATATAGCATTCTATCTGGCTATACGGTGCCAGAGGTGGCACTTATTGTGGGAAAACTGGGGACATTTTTAAAGGGCGTTGCATGAAGCTCATGGAAGCCATGAAGGTAGTTCTAAATGACATGGGAATTTTTAATGCCAGATTCGTTGGTGAGTGGGTTTTGTCTAAGGTGCCTAAGAGGTGACGATAAAGAAGGAAGGAAATTGTAATGGAGTGGATATGGAAGTACAAGACAGAACTAGTTGAAAAAGAGGAATAAGAAAGGAGTTGAAGTAGCAGAATCGGGCACTCTCCGCTAAATCGAGAAGGGCCAGAATTCTCTAAAAGAATATGGCACTGTGCCAGGGAACTAGTGCGGATAGATCCTACTGTCTTCTCCAAGTTTTCTGAAATCCTCAGCATCCTCTACCTTTCTTCCTTCGGAGAAGTTGGTTTGATGATGCCGTGGGGGGACGTGAAGGATGTAAGTCCGTGTAAGATGCTGTGATATCATCGGCTCCGACTGCTGCAACAGTCAGAACAACGGCATTTTCCCCATACCTAACACTGCTTGACTCAGTCCCTGACGTTCTTAAAGCCCAATGAGGGTCGGCATAGTCCTTACACTCGGTTTAGTTAGCTGCTGACGAAGGGGAAGAGGAGGAGGTGATTACGGGCTCCCGATTTTAGGTAACCAACTCTGGGGCAGTTTGCGAGGCTGCACCTTTGGTGGAGTTTCCACTACGGTTAGGTGTCTCCTGGGGAATTGTGGGTGGAATTGGCCCTTCTGCTGATTCTGGCGTCGGTAGTGGAGTCAAGCCGGCAGCTGTGGAGAAGTAACCTGGACGGGGAGCTTCATGAAAAAGACTCGAATCTTACCTTGCAATGGAACTGAGGCAGTTCCTGGCGGAATAAGAGGATTCAAATGTGGTTCAATGTACACAACGGGCAAAGTATGGCAGTGCCTGATGCCTTCAAGTGGCACTGGCTGTGCATGGGCAGGTCTCTGAGGACTGCCAAATCGGTCTGGAGCGAGGTAAGGGCGGGAGCCCTGAGACTGTTCAAAAATAGGAGTCTTAATAACTTGTCCTAACAAGATGTGATACTTGCCGGGAAAATATGTAGCCACCACCAAAGTCCATATTTTTGAACAGTGAGGTTGTGTGATCCTCAAACAGACCGTGGGCAGGAACTTTTTAACATGCTTGATGGTTTTAATTGTAACTAGTTTGTGCCTCTCAATCCTTGCTCCAGGAGGAATTTTATCCTTTCAAGTTATGGTGGGCAGGATAATGACCTCTGGGATGTGCAACAAATATGGGGTCCCAAGCTGGGGGCCTAGAATTGATGGGTCCATCACTGCCTTGGCAATGATGGGAGCAGCAACCTTCTTGGGGCAGTGAGCTCAGGAAGAGGTGTGCCCTTGCATTTTGCACGAGTCACAAGAGCTCCGAATAAAATCAGGTTTTGACCAGTTGTTCTGCTGCCAATGGCAGTTATTCTTATTTTTTTGAGATTTCCATTCTGAGGGGGAGACGGGGTGGGGTGGGGGGGGGTGGGGGGGGTTAGGTTCGACTGTGAAGGATCTGGTTTAAAGTGGCACTGGTTTGTTACTACGCCCGTACCAATTTCCTTTGGTGCTGTGTTGTCTGACAGTTAGCAAAAGGGGGAGCATCAGTGCCCTTTCTGCTGCTTCCCTTTTCTCTTGGAACTTTCTTTCTTTCTCCCTCTCTGCCCTTTCCTTCTCCTTTTCTATTCATGCAGTTTCTTCACTCTTCTCTGAGAATTCCCTTTCTTTCTCCCTCTCCACCCATGCATATTTCTCTCCTCAAACTACCCAGGTAGCTAACTCTTGCCCCTTTAGGCCCGCGGCTTTCCCTACTTCAGTAAAAGCTTTAATTTCCTCTAATACCTGGTTGTTCACCTTCTTGGAGGAATGAGGAGGAGAGTTCTAGGAATGGTAAGCATGAATGCTCTAGGCTCTGGAATAGCAGACACTGCATGGGAATGGTGTCCCTAAAGGACAGAACAACACTAATTTGATTCCACTAAGATGGAATGAAACGCCTCTAGGATGTAAGATCTCATTATAGGAATTACCGATTCTCTAAACAGTGAAGAAGGCGTAGGTATTTGACCCCAATGCGTGCTTGGAGTAACAAATAACTGTGATTTGGAGTAGATTCCTGGAATGGGAATCGATAGTTACGAAGGACGTGGAATGTACTAGCAGGAATATTGCACTAGTGGTTTCAACGGAACGCCAGTCAACAGACTGAAAATATTCATCAAGAGGGTGTAAAATGTTGGCAGCACAGACTATCAAAATACAAAGCAGTCAACAGATTGAAAAACATCAGCAGTCAACAAACTGAAAAAAATTAAACAGCAGCCAACAGACTGTAATGGGACTCTTCCAACACTTGCACTCCAATCTCTCTTAGAGTTAAGTATACTTACATTACTTGCTCTAATGCTCCTACCAACCACTCGCCCTGCCATTCGCCTCGGCCCTTCTTAAACTGCCTCCCTATAGCTCTTAAACTCTGGTATACCCTCTGCTACTTCAGTCCTAACAATAACCCTTCTACTCTGTCATATACTTATCTAGCTCAAAATCCTCTACTATTTCTAAAATGTCGTTCCATGTTAACCTGTCATTCTTCCATTGCATTTTTGCATTACGCTATAAATTCCCAAGCTCGTATACGCTCTCTGGTACAGTCACCAAAAACTTCTGCACTAACTCTTTACACTCATTTATCATTTCATCCCCAAACTTTTTCCTAGCTGATGTTACCAACCTGCACACATACATTGACATTGACTCAACAACATTCATTCTTGCCTCTTCAAAATCATGTTTTCTCCCATATCTAATGCTACTCTTTATTCTCTTTGCCTGTTCCACAATCCTGGCTTTCACACTCTCATACAGCACATTCCCTACACTCATCATTACCCCATATATACTCAACTAAAATCCCATCAAAAAGCTACCTAATTCTCTGGACCAAACTCTCTTGTTATCCCCATACCTAGCCACACAATACCTCTCATACTCTCTAAAGAAGTCCCACACATCCCCACTACCATATTCCTCATACTTCTCACATCGGGTTACCTCTCTCGTATATACCACTTTTCTCACTTCCTGCTCACTCTCACTTTCGCTACTTCCATTCTGACCTTTCTTACCCTCTTCCGAATACAACGAATCCACTTCCATACTCACAACCATACTTTTAGTTATACCTATCTTACCCTTCTTCTTCCTGACTACCAATTCCCACTTAGCACTATCTAAATCACTCTTATCCTGCAATTTTCTCTCAACTCTTTTCTCAACTTCATTCATTCTCTTCTTATCTTGCCCACAATCATTAATAATCTTCCCTTTAGCCCTTTCTTTACTCTAAACTCCCTTCTGATCTATCCCTATTCTGTACCTTCTCTTTCTGCTCCTCATTTACCACAACCATATCACTTTCCTCACTCACTCTTTCATCCATTTGTTCTTTCACTTTCTTAATCTCTCCTGGCCCATCACAAGACCCAGGAGACCTACCTCCAACCGCTCACTCTCCAAAAAAACCCTTTCATCATTTCCTTCAGCATCTCTTGCACATTACTCATCATCTATCCCAACTTTTCAGCCATCTTCTCAACCATCCGCTGCTCGGCCTCTTTCACTTCCTCTTTCATTTCCTCTTACACGCTCCTTGTCATTCCTCTAAACTCTTCTAGCTCCCTCTTAGACTTCTCACACTCAAGCATCAGCCTCTCATTCTCCACTTCCATTGCTTTCCCAACTTCCCTCGCCAACCTCAGCTCCTCCTTCAACCTCTCTACCTCACTCAATCTTTCCATCCTGACTTTTCCATCCACTCATACACACTAGACCAATCATTCTGCAGCTGCCACACCCACAGTCCCTGTTCAGGTGCCAAAAATTTCTGTGGCGGGATCACCAGCAAACAAATCTCCCCACTTCACATTACTAAATACACGCAGGACACATAAAACACAAACACATGTACTCACCACAGACTCTAGATACTCAGGACTAGGCACTGTGCTGTCCGCTGGATATAGGCTAGTCGTCAAGACACAACCACTACCGAGAATCACAATACAAAACAACCAACCGAGGGTTACAACCATACAATAACTCAACAACACAACAAATCACTGTGCAGACGAACACCAACAGCATTAAAACAACAACCTTACAAGTCCACATCCAACCACAACAAGAAATCAAAATAGCTCACCAACATCAACACTCCACAACTCACAAGCTCAACAGCCTTCCAACTATA
>NC_061100.1:61704293-61716793 GCF_015104395.2 Macrobrachium nipponense
GAAAACAAGAATAAAGAAAATAAATTCTAAAGAAAACAAAATGTCCCCCGACCACGCCAAATTTGCTACCTGAAATGGAAGAAGGGTATATCAATTTCGAGGTGTTATTTAGATATCTAATTATTCGTGGATTTGCATGAAACTTTTATGGTTGCTTGCTGGATGTTTGGACATTATTTTGCAACTATAAAAAAATATCTGACCAAAAGGAAATTTTTCTAAATGGGAATAATTTCGAAAATTTGGATATAATGTCGACAAAAATATAAAAGAATATTCCAATATTTTAGGTAATAAATGGATGAGATATATTTTGTAAGAATTAAAATTATAGTATTATGATGGCTTGCAGGATGTTTGAACATTATTTTGCAGCCAAAGTAGTAAAGTAGTAAAAAAAAAGTTTCATGATGTAACTTACCTACATAGAAGACACGCACTTCGGACACAAGACAGTTTGATGCTATAGGCAGACGGGCCTGTTGCATCGCAAACATGCTGTGTTTACCTAGTGGTCTTGTCTAGATGGGCAGTTTGGCAGCAAACACGCTGGGGCAGCCTGACGTGGCCAACGGCGGAGGAGGTCTATGTTCTAGCTCAGCCAGCCTAAATGTATCTGCCATCAGCACACGGAGCGGCTTCGACAAGTTAGTCAACGTGTAATACCGATGACTTACAAGGGGAGCACAAAATTCAATGGCGATCTCATTAAGGAACATCCACCTTTTCATACTCTTTGACGATGGCAAGGACGAATAGAGAATATAAGAACTCACCATAATTATATTCAATATCCCGTAGAAAAGACAAAGTGGCCAGCGTCATGTCTTACGAACACAATTTGATGTAGAACACATCTGATCGAATGTGTCTACACCCCCTTTCATTGCATTATAGAACACCTGAATGTCCGTCTTACGTCTTTCTATTTCAAATGGATCATGATGCAGGGAACTCAACAGCATCACCTTCTTAGTCTTGCTAACTTGCTGACACTGGAGAGTCAAATTTTGTTCGTAATTGAACAATTGAACACGACCATTGAGTCCTTGACGGGAAGCACACTCTCAGATAGTTCCTTAGGGAATGTAAGGTTTCTGTCAAAAGGTGCCACACAAATACATGCCATCGTCAGCGAGTGATAAGGCGAGAGGTAACGTCGTGAAGAAGTTATCTGTTATCACTGTGTGACTCCTTCGGCAAAAAGGTCGCACAAGCTATGCAGTGAAAACTTCTGCCAACGTCTGTCCTCTCTGCACCCTGACTGCGTCCTTCCCCAAGTAAGCAATCGCATTACTCATGTAATGCGAATCGGCATCACACGTCAACGCAAGCTTGATATATTTCTCCTGTGAATTATCAACGAAATGTTTTTTCTCTTGTGAATTATCAACGATGTGTTTTGTGTCCTATGAATTATCAACGAAATGAGAACTCCTATAATTTTATGAAATCTATCCTTTGCCATCAGCCTTCTCACTCCTTTTGTCTCGAATGCTTCAAGCATAGTCAAGTAATCTACGATGTGATGTTTACTTATATGCGACATGATCATAATCACACACAGGAAGCGTATCATTTCGTTCACAGTAACCTGGGCAAACTTTCTCAGATATTTTGGTACTGCATCTCCAAGTGTAATCAACAAAGAACCTTTGATAACAGTTTGTCTCTTCAACAATTAGCCGCATGAATTCGTTATAAAAAAAAACATAATCTACTTTGAATTTTCATTCACATTACATCTTGACGTAATGCCCTGCCACTGGAGTCAAATACGAAATCTCTGGGCTGGACTTTACTGGAAACCCACTCCCACCATCACCTGGGTCATTTCACTGTCTCCAAATTCTTTTGACACCATTGCTATCATTAGGTTGCAGATTTTCGTCATTTTCACTGTTGGTTGAAATTTCATCACTGTGTCTTGCACCAGGATCATAATTATTCATTTAATTTCTTTGTAAAGCGCATTGATTTTCATATCTAGAAAATTAACCGAGAAAGTCTACAAAATAATTATCCTCATCAAGAGCACTTCTCTTGATCTGCCAGCGGTCAGCTCGAGGATGTCGTACACTTGACTCCTCCTCCTATGACATATTGATAAAAACTAATGAATTTTAGGTATGAATTCACCGTATGAAACTGGCAGATTGTAACCATATCAAGAAAACAGGCCAGTATTTCTATCATCAATCTTTCACATAAAAGAAAATTGACAGTGACCGTATACAATACAGCCGTACTCCAGGCTAATTTAGTAAGCGTATCGTATACGTCACAGCCGTATTCAAAGGGTTAAGTACAAGTACAGCCCTGATTAGGAGGGGGTGAGAAGGAGGTGGGAAGGGGGTGAAAAATTAAAATAACCAAAATGTTAGATATCAGTGTCTACTAATTAGTTTTCAAGGTCACTGAAAATAATAGTGATACTCCCAATGCCGTTTAAGTCCAACTTCAGCCCCGATTGGGAGTGGGGTGAGAAGATGATGAGAAGGGGGTGAAATGTAAAAATAACCAAAATGACAGATATTAATGTCTCATCCATAGTTTCCAAAGTCACTGAGAAAAATAGGGACACTCCCAATGCCTTTAAGTCCACGTTCAGCAGTGACTGGGACGGGGTTGAGGAGAGGATGGGAAGGGGTGAAATGTAAAAATAACCAAAGCGACAGATATTAATGTATAATCCAAAGATTTCGAGGTCGCTGAGAAGAATAGTGACACTCCCAATGCACTTCAAGTCCAAGCTCAGGCCCGACTGTGAAATAAAGTTTCGTGTTTTTACATATCAATACAAGAAACTCTTTTTAAAAGTGATAAGTAATATATTAAGAATTTCATGCGGCAATCGCATGAACGGGAAACAACAGGACTTGTGTCTGTACAGTTTACATCTTCCTACTAGTTTTATCGAACGGGGTGTGGAGATAATGAATAAAACAAGAGCTTCATTCAACTCTTAATTCAAACTCCACTTAGAATGTAGATGCTCTGAGGCGTGTGATGTAACAGGGACGACTGTCAGCAGCTTCTCAGTTATATATTAATATATATATATATATATATATATATATATATATATATATATATATATATATATATATATATATATATCTATATAGTATATATAATATATATATATTATATATATATATCTATATATTATATATAATATATATTAAGATTATATTATATATATATATATATATATATATTATATATATATATAGATATATATATATATATAATATATATATATATATATATATATATATATCTAATATAAATAATAATATATATATAATATATAACTATCTTATATATATAATATATATTAATATAATATAATATTTATATATCATATAAATATATATATAATATTATATATATATATATATATAGATTATAATAATATCTAATATAATATATATATATATATATAATAGATATATATATATATATATATATATAATATATATATATATATATATATATATATATATATATATTTATCTTATATAAAATATATATATATATATATATATATACTATATATATATATATAATTATATTATATCCTATATATATATATCTATATATATAATACTATATATATATATATTTATAATATATTAATATATATATAATTATATATATTTAATATTATATATCAACTTATACCTCTCTTGATATCTGAATTGATTGAGGCAACCACTGAACGCCTTGATTTCTTGTGTTCAGCAGTTCGGTCCCGTTAGACGACGAACCTATAATCAATAGTACTATGATTCCCCTTCAGTAAACACACACACACACACACACACACACACACACACACACATATATATATATATATATATATATATATATATATATATATATATATATATATATATCATATATACATATATATACCATATATATTATTTCCAAGGTGGAACCTTTCGGATATTAAATATTAAACGACATATGTAGATTAATGCTTATATATGAATCACTTTGAAGTGACAAAATTTCACACACGCACACACACGCACACGCACATGCATATATTATGTATATATAATTATATATTATGTATATATATATATATATATATATATATATATATATATATATATGTGTGTGTGTATTGAAAGAGCCGTTGAACATGATTATACGATCCCCACTATTGAGAATAAATCTACACAACGTCGAGATTATTAAAATAATTTGGTTTATTGGTATTTCCCTTCAGAAACTTGTAATAATGCTTGTACATGTGTTCTACAAAAATTTAGTTCATATAGCCATGCTTTATTTGTGCAAATGAAGAATGGCAAGTGCACCATGGTTTTATGTAGGTTTGTTCGGTAGTTTTGGATTTTGATAGCGCCGTGCTACATTAACAATATTTCTGCAATCATTTCTTAAATGAAATAGTGTTTTATATAGCGTTTTCTATGTGTTTTCACAGCTAAAACTTTTGTTGTTTCAGTAGAAATTATAAAAATGGGTAGCGAAATGGAAGCGGTTTTGCTTTATTTTTCGGTTGCATGATTCATGCTTATTTGTGTAGCCTATGAGTTATTCCAACAGATAAGGTACATCGAATTATTCGGACTAGCTAAGTCGGTTAATGCTTGATTATTGAAAAATTGAATCGCAAATATCTTCTGTGTCATGCTGCCTTATTTTGGGGCGTCGTATTATCCGGCGAATATAGGCCAAACCGGAATTGCACCTCAAAATTTAAGGGGTCGACTAATTTCATTATTCGACTTTTACGTACCCAGCATATGCTGTAATTATGAAGAAAGTGCTTGTGAAGAGTGCTTATGCGAGAATTTTTTTCCATGTAAATGTTTTTGGTGGATTTAGTTCAGCGAACAAGAAGTCAGCATAGCAAGATTTCACCTGATTGGGTGATGATTCGTAAAGTCTATTGAACCTAAAGTGTATTTATTAGAATGCATTGTGTATCCACATATCTTTTAACAACTATAGTCATAAACTACACGGTTTGGATACCAGTCACGCCGGGAGGTATCATCTCTCACTGGTGGCTCCAAATTTATGTGAACTGACGGTCAGGTAAGCTAGTATACAGTTAATTTACAACACAGTAAGGGACTCTTATTTCATACTTGGTGAATTTAGGAGGGTAGCCTCCTCAATTTTCCATAACATGAAAAAACATTGTTCGGGCATGCTGGAATGCTGAACTAGATTCGATTTATGAACTGAAGTAAGTCTGTTACTTTGATTGATCAGTTTGGAATTTTTCCCGTATGCATATGTTTGTATCTTACTGCATCCAGAGGACTCGTTGTTTTATGTAAAATGAGGTACTGTGGTACCATTTTAGTGGAAAATGAGACAGCTGAGAAAATTACGCAAACATCGTGGTCTTCGATGACTAGTTCATTTCTTTCTTTCCTTCAACAGGAATAGTTTTCGTTTGATGAGTAAATGATTGATGTCACTTAATGCTAAAGGGTATATTTTGAAACAGACGAGGAGCCAAGGGCACTTAGCAACGGAAATCTTGCCACAACCATTAAAAGTTGACTGTGGTTTGAAATCTAACATTCGTGCCCTGTTTGAAGATGTTCAAAACATTGAATTTTTATTCGCTGAAACAGGTAGTGTTTTAGACTGTTTGCTGCTTTTTTTCATCGTTTATCCTTTTGATATGTGAAGAATAGTGGTATTTATAGCCATAAGATATATTCTTAGTTTTTTAATTGCCGTCTTTCGAATATGATTAATGTTTCGGTAAATCATTTTATCAGGAAATATGGAAAAATAATGAAAATGTCAAGGTTCTTAGTTTGGGGAATTTTGGATGCTGTTAGCCTAACCTGGTTTGGAGATTTGTTAAGTGATGATTAGTCTCCTTGCTCATTTCTTTAACGATCTGCTGAACTGCAAATCCCATTCCACAGAGGCCACAGTAATTTATGCTTGGACAGTGCCAGGACTTCAGTCGAGGGTACGGGAGATTGAGATTCATGTAAACTATGGATATATATATATTTTATACCTTATTATTATAAATATTTACTAGTATAAATAACATATTATATTATATAATATATATATAAAAGATTACTTTACCTTTGTTATTCATATAAAACTACTAAGCATACGTATACTGTACCGTTATTGTGCAATACGGGTACACACAGTTGTACATCAGTTTTATTGTTGATTTAATTCATTCAATTAAAGCAGTCAACATCCTTGGAACAAGGCAAGGCTGGATTAGACCTTCAATCGCGTATGTAAATATATTTTTCTTTTATTTTAAAACAATATATACAAGATTAACGAAAGACAACCATTACAAATTCATAGGACAAAATAGGGCATGGTTTCTTTATATATGAAGGATTACTGAAGACATTTTATTAATTACACTTAAAAGTTATAATTGGTATATCTACGTGAAAAGTGACATTCTTAGATGACCTTACAATTCATAAATAAGAGTTGTCGCTTCATTTTCCATCTTGACTTCGTTAATCCATATAAAATGACTATATCAGTATGTGTTACCTACTAGTCCATATTAAATATAAACAGTCTTTTATTTTTTTTATTTACACTTGTAATCCAAAATAACAGTATGTAAAAGTCTTCCATTATTTATACTACAAAGTTCCCCCAGAGCACCACGTAAAATCATTCTTAAAGACTGCATACACTCACAAAAATACAAGGCTTTATTTTTACTGTTATTATCGGCAATTTTCTGCATCTTTAGTTTTAGTTTCGTGGACAGTACACCGTGCGCAAAGTTGGAGTAGGAATTTCCTGTCTAGAGAATTTTTATTTATTACACTGTGTTAGAAGTATCCTCATGGAACTTCTTCTTTGGCACAAATATGATAAGCTGTTGGCCGAGTCACCCGACTTATGCATATCAATTTGCAATACATGCCATCACGGCCCCGGTGACTCGCAACCTTTGACAGTATGTATCTGGTGACTTTGCAGACTGCAGCTGATGATGATTAACACTTCATTGTTTAAAAGTAAGATCTTTGTCTACGTAACATTGCTGATTGTATGTGCTCTGTCATTCATTCATTCACACACACGCATATATATATATATATATATATATATATATATATATATATATATATATATATATATATATATATATACTGTGTTAGTTTGAATATTGGCAAAGACCATCGTATGATTTTTCCTCTGAATATACCATCCGGTATCCTTGTATATAAAAGCTCAAAGTGAGACGATGAAATGAAAATTTGAGTGTTGAAACAGTAACAAATCTCTCTCTCTCTCTCTCTCTCTCTCTCTCTCTCTCTCTCTCTCTCTAACACAAACCGGTTCCCGCACGCTCATCTTGAGGTCCCATGGAAAGGGAAGCAGCCTTAAACACAACAGAGAAAATGCAGACTTAAATGAAAGGAAGAATAAGGGTCATAACAGAAGGCACGAACTGGAATTTGTCGTGTTGCAAATCAGAGGAAGTTTCCCTCAACTCCTTTCCTTGCTCGGGACAAATTCCGCCATGAGCTCTACCTTAGTCTTCGGTTTTCTCGTTCATTTTCATTTCTTTACTTTCATCTTTCGTATCTTCTACAAAATTTATCGTTTTACTTTTCTCCTCATGACAATGTTTTCGTACAGTGTGTTCATTTTCTTTTTCAAATATTGTCATCCTTTATACTATTTTATTCCACGGTATATCTCTCTCATATTCTCTTTATTTTATTCTCTCTGTCCACCGTGCGGTACACTGTAGGCATTATTCAAGGTTCTATGCAGAATCCCCTTTCATTCCTTTAACTGTACCTGCGTTCATATTCTCATTCTTAAATCTTACTTTCCCCCCACTCATAACAATTGATTAATAGTGCAACTGCGAAGTTTTCCTCCTAATGCACCTTTCAAACTTTTTACTGAATATATTATATGCGTTTCAGCTCAGAATGACCTCTGGGCCTTTTGGCCTAAATTGCATTTATTCTACTCTCCTCTAAACGGCTTTTTCTGGCTTTTAGTCAGTTATATTCGAATTCTGTCTCGTAGGTTGCGTCTCTCTCTCTCTCTCTCTCTCTCTCTCTCTCTCTCTCTCTCTCTCTCTCTCTAAGTTTGCTTGCGCTGTCATTTCTGTCTTAGTTAACTTTTGCCATCCGCCTCTGGATTAAATATACCAAACCTAAGGATTTTTTTTATATATACAAGTCAACCGTTGTGAATTTTGTAAAAGCATTTTGGTTCATTTTAATATCCCATACTTACTGTGCGGGTAGGATCTAATTTGGAAACTTAGTCTATGTACTCTCATATGCAGAGATAAAAAAATTATTGTTCTCTCTTTGGTGTACTTGGAGATGTTTTTCTTTATGTATAAGCCCTAGTTTTAGATTTGATTTAGGTCCTTTATTTTTTACAAAAAATATCAATGACTGACGCCTTTCAGCAATTTTCGAAGATCTTGTAAGAATTTAATTGATTTCAGGGTTGGAATTATGAGCAGAGTAATAAATATAGTCTGACATATTTTGTGAAGAAAAAATCAAGTTCCATTTACTTGAATATTGGTCTACTGAGGACTGACGGCGTTTTGTAAGACTACTCCTCGTGATGGCCGTTTTTAATGTCTTCTTTGTTTTTTAGATTTTAATTTGTGTATATATCATGCATGGTTTTTAGATTTATAGAGAAAAGTCCTTTCACAAGCTGTAATTCACTGCCCGTTATTACTAATTTTCCTCTATTTTTAAGAAAAACAAAATCGTTAATGTACTGTTAGGAGGTATATTTATAATGTAATTTATATGCACTGGGTTAATATATTATGAAAACAAATATTGCTTCCAACTCCCACTTGTTTAAAGAAAAAATAATGTGACATATATCAAGATGCCTAAGCTTAATCATTCTCCCTCGTCCCTTACTCCCCTGCTTATTCTCACTTATATTCCCAACATTCTCCTTTCTAATGCACTTGCCAATTATCATTACTGATACGTTCTGATTTGAAACGTTACGCTCTCTCTCCTTTCTGTATTTTCCCATTTCTAATCCCTTTATGACTCCACTATGATCATTCTTCTGCTGATTAATTTTCCTGTCTTGAATTCTCGTTACTTGTCTCCATTAGCTTTGCTGGAGTTTCTCGTCCCCTTTGCTGTTAAGATATTTTCAATGTTAGTTTCCTCTTTCATCATCATTTACAATGGCACTTTTCATAATTGCCTATTTACGTATATATGATTAGAATCATAACATGTATATATATAGCCTTTAAATATGATTAAAATCACATAACTTACATCCCTGTAGATAAGAAATAAATGCCTCGTCCGAGGCAGAATTCGAAGCAATGCCTGCCTTAGAGCAGATATCGCCCAATATCCACCATGGTAAGCCAGTAATAAGTAATTAATTACGAATATTTGTCGCATATACGGAAGACTTTTTTTTTATATTCACGATTATTAAGCCACACATTTGTCTGATGTTTAATTCGTCACACTAGGGAATAGCTTATACCAATCACCAGTGGCATTCGAACCGATGCCTGCTTTAGAAACAATGATAGACAGGGACATTAAACTACCGAACCATTGAGAGAGCTGATAACAACTTTGCTGAACACATGTCGAATTTAGGCTTTGTAATTAAAATATATATCAACCCATTTCCGTAATGATAACTGATTGGCGTTGTTTACTGTTATTACTAAGGCAGGCATCTATTCGAATTCTGGATATAAGTTATTCACACGGTGTAGTGAATTGGATATAAAAGAAGTATTTTTGGCTTAATAATCGTAAACATAAAAAGATGCCAAATGCTTACATAGCAAAAACTTGTATTTTGTTACGCATGCACACATACGCACACACGCACACACACACACACACACACACACACACATATATATATATATATATATATTATTATATATATATATATATATATATATATATATATGTGTGTGTGTGTGTGTGTGTTGTATGTGTGTGTGTGTGCGCGTATTTATTTACTTATATATCTACATAAGCACTGTGACCGGGATTAGTAACCCTACAGGGAACAGATAAAAAATTGAGTTACAAGTTTTGAACCAAACTGACAGACAGGCAGACAGACAGACGCAGGAGTTATATTAAATAAACGCAGGTAAAAACTATTATCAGACATAAAAACACTGTTGTGTCATGTCATTATGTTCAAAAAATAAGAAAAAATAGCCCCGTTATTCTACAATATTCTTCTTGCAAAATACGGTCAGTTTCTGAAAAGCAATTCGGTGAATTTGATAACAAAAGATGATAAGAGACTACATGTTTGGCAGCACATCTGAAGACGTAATGCAGTGCAAGACGTTAAAATTAGTTTATTAAATATATACGAATTTGAATTTATATTATGAAAAAACTATTTAAAAAAAAGCCAAGGCATCAAGAGATTCTTAAAAGTCACAAATGCAAGGTGCAAGAAGAGGGTTGATTTATAAGATGGAAATAAGACGAAAGACGGAATGTTTCGAATTTGTTAATTATCAAGAGGTTAAAAAACCTGACCTAAAGAAAGAAAGGTTAGGAGAAAGACATCTTTTTCCCAAATTCATATTTTACGAGGGATAAAAAGAGAAAACATATGGTTATGGAATATGAAGTAAAAGCGTAGGCCCCAAACATTGAAGGAAATGATACAAGAAATAAAAAATATGCATAGTTTACTTCTTTTCTTGTAGCATTTCCTTTCATGTTTAATACCCACGCTTTTATTTTTAGGCAAGAATAATTGAAAGAAAATCCTCGTGTCTCAATTTTTTTTTCTACTTTTTAGTTTATTTCAATAAAAGCGTCTTTAATTCTTTGCTACATATGGTTCCCTTATCTAGCAGTTTACTTCAAAATAATCCATCATAACTCCTAGTAATACACTTTTTGCTTATTATTGTTAAAACATTTAAGATGTGTAACAGCTGTTTTGTTAAAGCATACTAGTATTCTCCGTCCCCACTGTTACCTCTTTGTTAAGGAGTTGTTTGGCTTAATTAGGTCACTTCCTGGTATTCCTATTAAAAGCATTTTCCATATTAAACGATTCTTCTGGCAATCACGTTCACTTTTATTGCTCTACCTAATCCTTTGCCTCCCTCTTTACTTTCTAATTTCTTCGATTCCACTCAAATCCTCGTCACTCCCTCCTCACTACCCATCCTTACTATATGGCCAGTCCATCTGTCTTGCCTCTCTTAAAACTGTTAATATCTGTAATCCATACTGACCTGTGGAGAGCTGTTTATTTTGTCGGTGGTGTATGCCAAGCTTTGCATGGATCCTAGGAATCTACTTGGGTTCTGCCTTTAAGATAGCTGTAAATTCATGCAGGGGAATGTGTAGGCCTGTGGGACTAACTGAGGAGATGGCCTATTCTTTTGGTAGGTAGTGAGTGCTTCATTTGGAAGGAAGGTAAATCCAAAGGGCAGTGATGGGCAAATTCTACCAGCTGGCCAAAGTGTGCAAGGAAGTCAGGGCCAAAGAAGGGTTTATTGGACTTTGGAAGTGATGAACTCCCACTGGTATTTCTTCCTTAAGAGGTGGAGGATGGGGATTCAGGCTGCAGCTGGTAGCCACCAAGCAGAGGCTTTTGTCCAGGGCTTGTGTCTCTTATGTTAATGTGGGGAGGATCGACTTAAAAGGTTAACCCGCCAACTAGGAACTTCCCTCCAGAAGGGAGGTCAACAATGTAGAAACTGTTGGAATGGTACCTGCTGGGGTATTGGTGGCTGCTGGAACTTTCTTAGGTAGCTGCTTTGCTTGTTTTGGCACCCTTTTGTAGGCAGGAGCACCGTTGCTGTTGGCTTTTCTGGAACATTTTATGGTATATATAGGTATCAGCTGGGCGGGGCATCCCTTCTATTATGGCCAGTGAGGGTGCTTCTACAGCTTATTGGCTTAGCATTCGGTGGTTTGACTGATGCTATGGTCACTATGTCAAGAGGCCTTTGAGGCCTACCGATACTCATCATTCTCCATGAAGTTTGTCAGTGATATGCCCACTGCACTGGGGAGTGTATCTTGGGTGGGTTGGGAGGTGATAGCCAAATTTCTCTTGTAATGTTAGCCATCTCAGGTTTCCCATCAACACTGTGATCCAGAAGTGTTAATACAAATGGAAGTTTGTCCTAGGCAGATTTTGCCACTGTCCCACAGCAGAGGGTTAAGGAAGGTCAGTGCCAGTTAAGGTTGGATGGGTTGGGGCAATGGAAATTCAGATATCAAGAATTCCTGCAGGTCTTCATATGATATTCTCTCATCCTGAGCATCTAGCCAGTGTGCACATCCAGTGAAAAGGGCATCTTGGATTGGCTCTAGTTCTTAGTCTGCTTTCTTTGTGGCATATACAATTATGAGGAAGCAGAACTGTTATTCTGTTCTTTTGAGCCAGACAGATGGTTCTGTTATTGAGAATGGGGACAGTTCAAGGTAGGCGACCAATGTGTTCGGTTG
>NC_061100.1:61721793-61734293 GCF_015104395.2 Macrobrachium nipponense
ATAACCAAGAATAAAATATCATAACAAAGTGACACTTCCTCGCTTAAAAGAAAAACATATTTCTTTTACAGTAAAAACTTTGTATACTAGAAGGAGAAAAAAACTAAATGGTCGTTAAAAAGACGAACAAGCCAAACACAAGGTTTTATGCAACCCTGCAACAAAAAACAAATGTATGAATTTGCAAAAATAATAAACTTACAATACCTGATATTCAACAGGATGGGTGGCAAGGAAACAAGGATGCAGCTCAGAATGGCACCAAAATTAACAAAATATCATCAATACGATGGAGAATCTACAACACAGACAAGCTCAAAAAACCAACACATTGTTAACCCAAGAGCTTTAAAGCTATCACATATGTACATAATAAGAGCCACACTGCTCTAATCCAGATTCCATATAACTGTTAATAGGCCATAATTATTTTACACACACTCAACGTTGTTTCACTTTGTTTCACATCACTCATTGTTCAGCGAACAATAGTCTCCTCTATATCACCGTGACAACACACTACATCACTATAAAAGTGTCCTACTGAATACATACACTGATATTGGACAACAAAGAGAAAACCAACATAGTTTTCCCTTGCGTAATCTCAACACCAAAGATTTTATGAAGTGTAGTTATGCCTGAAAACAAAGAACACCCGGATTAGTAGCTGTCAGCTAACAATGTAAACTCTCCGATTAATATCCTAATCACCAAATTAATCACCTCACCATATTATACCATATTCCAATGACCAGCAAATACGAAGATCCTTGTATACCACACCTCTCAGTAACATAATTTTTATAATATTAACCATTTCTATCCTATAACATTCATTTCATAACGCATTATAAGCACATCACCAACCTTCATTAAAATAAACAATTGCCACAAAATATGAACACCGAGTAGCATCTACTACCTTCACCTATGGTCTTAATATTAAACTATTCTTAATTTTATAGCCCTAGGCATTTACAGAACTCCTGTAAAGGTAAATTATGATTAATACATACTTGTTATACTCTCATCTACTCCTTATAATCCAAGTACACACACCGTAACTAGAACAATACAGATACTACCTTAATATCTGCATAGCCCTCTGCAAGAATCCCTACTCAACGCTGCGAGAGAGAGCATTGACAACAACGCTGTCTTTTCCCGGGACATGAGTGAACTCTAGATTCCACTCCTGCAACATTAGGCTCCAATGCATCAGTCGTTGGTTTTTATTTTTGTATCTGTTGATGAAGGTAAAGGGGTTATGGTCAGTCATAATCCTTATAGGAGTTCCTGTGAAAGAAAGATAGATGGAAATATTATTAATAGCCAGAATGAGTGCGAGTGTCTCCTCGACCGTCGCATTTATCCGTTGAGTGGAAGTCTATTTCTTCAAAAAGAATGCGACCGGGTGAGAAATGCCTTGCTCGTCGTTCTGTAATAAGACCGCTATGACACCTTCACTTGTGTCAGTGGCAAGCGAAGCCCTTAAAACGGGAAAACTAAGAAGCACCCCTTTTAAGCACTCAAATGCCCTTTGCATTTCAGGAGTCTAAATAGAAGGAAAAGTTTTCTTCAACAAATTGGTGAGTGGATCAGCGATGTCAAAAAATTCCTTACATATTTATGGTATTAACCAACTAGACCAAGGAATCTTCTGACATCCTTTCGACACTTTGGTATAGATATTTTCTCAATGGCCTCTACATTGGCTTGTTTAAGTGCCACCTCACCGTCACCAACCTCATGATGTGATTAGATCAATTTCACTTTGGCAAACTCACTTTTTCTCAAATTAATTACTAATTAGGCCTTTTTTGGGACCTCAAATAAAGCCCTAATATGCTTCAGATGCGTTTCCCAGTCATCACTATAAATGATGATATCATCAATCTACACCACACAACCTTCCAAACCATACACCAATGTGTTCATCAAACGTTGAAAAGTAACCGCAGTGTTTTTCATGCCGAACAGCATTACACGGCATTGAAATAATCCTTGTGGAGTCACAAAAGCAGATAAGGCCCTGGCCCGTTTTGATAAAGGAACTTGCCAATACCCTTTTAGCAAGTCAAATTTACTGATAAACTTAGATTTGCCTATGCAATCGATACAATCCTCAATACGAGGCAAGGGATAACAATTGGTCTGTGTAACTTCGTTAACTTTCCTATATTCGAAGCACAAACGAAAATCACCTTCAGGCTTTTTCACTAACACTACTGGAGAGGACCATGGACTTTTACTGAACTCTATTAAACCATGCTCTAACATATAGTCAATTTCTTTGGCTACTACCTTAGTTTTGAAGGGGTTTAACCTATAAGGGGACTGTTTTATTGGTGTGGCCTTCCCAACGTCCACTTCATGTTCCAAAATAGATGTTCGACCTGGTATCTCTGAAAACAATTCTTTATAACCCATAACCAATTTTCTTAAAGACCTTCGTTTCTCACCACTGAGATGGGAGACCAAACCATCAAAGGTCTCTAAATAATTCTTATTACTCGACATGCAAATTTCATTATCATAGGTATCATCAGCAAAAACCTTTGAAAAGGAATAAAGATTATTATTATTTGAAACATCATTTGCAATAGTGGCTATTGGAATAATTTTCTCTCTTCCCTTATATAATTTTAACATATTCACATGACACAATTGGAAAGGCTTCCTTCTTCTGGAGTTTCAACCAAATAATTTACCTCACTAACTTTTTAAAAAATTTTCCATGGTCCAGAGAAGGAAGCTTTCAAAGAATTACCCGGCAATGGCAAAAGTACCAAAACCCTATCATGTACTTTAGCCTTTCTATAAAAAAAGTATTTCATCCTTCTTTGACTAGACAACAAATTTTCTCAGGCAATTTCCAAGCCTTCGACAATTTGTCACCCAAGTTTGTCACATAATCTAACAAACTGATGTTGGGGATATCAACTTCCCACGATTCTCTTACCACATCAAGAGGACCATGCACACAATGTCCAAAGACCAAGTCAAAAGGTGACAAACCTAAGGACTAACTTGGAACTGACCAAAAGACAAATAATAAATAAGGCAATTCCTTGTCCCAGTCAGATCCATGAGTTAAACAATATTTCTTGATCATTGACTTCAGGGTCTGATGGAATCTCTCCAGAGCCCCCTGACTTTCTGGATGATATGGGGAAGAAGTCACATGTCTAATGCCCAATTCAGTTATCTTACCTTTGAAATATTTGCTAACAAAATTAGTCCCACAGTCTGACTGAACGTCCCTGGGTATCCCAAACCTAGTAAAAACGTTGGTTAGTACTTCTAAAATCTTTTTACTCCTATTTGTACGAAGGGGAATAGTTTCAGGATAGCGAGACATTTTATCTATTATAGTGAAAACATACTCATTCCCACAAAGAGTCCTCGGTAATGGACCAACAACATCGATAATTACTTCTTTGAAGGGTTTAGAAACCACAGCGATGGGGCACAAAGGAGCTTTAGGAGCAGGTTGATTCAGCTTACTGACTTTCTGGCGCACATTGCAACTATTAATACTTTTTAACGTCTGCTTTCAACTTGAGCCAGAAATAGTTTGTGAAGAGTTTGCTAGTCATCTTATAAATGCCAAAATGCCCAGCCGAGCCACTTTCATGAGCCAATGACATCAAACCCTTTTTGTAAATATAAGGAACCATTATTTGTCTTAGTATTTCGTGTTCCGAGTTACCTGCCTCCATCAGCCTACTCACCCTGTACAAAATATTCTTAATTTTATCTATTATAGTGAAAACATACTCATTCCTACAAAGAGTCCTCGGTAATGGACCAACAACATCGATAATTACTTCTTTGAAGGGTTTAGAAACCACAGCGATGGGGCACAAAGGAGCTTTAGGAGCAGGTTGATTCGGCTTACCGACTTTCTGGCACACATTGCAACTATTAATACTTTTTAACGTCTGCTTTCAACTTGGGCCAGAAATAGTTTGTGAAGAGTTTGCTAGTCATCTTATAAATGCCAAAATGCCCAGCCGAGCCACTTTCATGAGCCAATGACATCAAACCATTTTTGTAAATATAAGGAACCATTATTTGTCTTAGTATTTCGTGTTCCGAGTTACCTGCCTCCATCAGCCTACTCACCCTGTACAAAATATTCTTAATAATTCTAAATATAGGTACAGTCAAATCAGACTCTTCGCCTGACTCTATGGGTAGATTGAGGAATTCATTTTTCTGAGCTCTAACAAGCTCTTCCACAGTCGAATTTGGATGATCTCTCAAAATATTAATATCTGCTAACTACACAAGTCTACATCAGTTGCAACGTCAACAACTCTAGCGCTAGAATGAGTAACTACTGCTACTTCTGGATTGATCAAAATTGGATGTCTTATTCCTTAAAGCCATGTCATTCCCCAAAACATAAATAACCTCTTTGATAGGAAACTTATTTACTACTGCCAATTTCAAAATTCCTGAAAAAGAAGGACATTTCAAATGAAAATTTCCGATGGGGTAAGACTCCACTGAATCAGGAAAACCATACAGCAAAACGAACTCTTTATAATCAAAGTCAAAATCTTTAAGTAACGCGTCCCGTATGATCAAGGACTGGGCTGCCCCAGTATCCCATAAAATCCTTACTCCATTTTCTATAGGTGAATTGACCGACAACACTTTCCCACTAGACAGATATCTGTCAAAACAGTCTGGTAGTCATTGGTCACTTGTTTTGGTTGGGACAGGATCTCTTTCTTTTCTACAGACTCCCATTACCGGTCTTCCACTAGCCTGCAATGATTTTTTGAAAGCAAAGCAGGAACTCTTCAAATGCCCTTTCTTATTACAATAAAAACATGTAGCCTTCTTCAACCACTCTGGATCATGGGAACCATAACCTCTCTTATCATTATAAGCAGAGAAACGTTCAACACTATTAACACGTTCCTGTACCCTAGATTGGTTATTATTATTATGATTAGGCCGCATAAACGCCTTACTCTTATTATAACCACCTGAACCTGTCCTATCCCAATTCAGTTCTACACTTGTCGGTGATGCTCCTAACTCACTCTTGTGTGACAAATAATACTCATCGCTTCCAATAGCGACTTCCTGTAAAGTGTCAATTTTAAGTTCTTCTAGGTGAACTTTTAACTTATCTGATACACACCTCTTGAATTCTTCTACATATAAGAATTCTTTTAATTTTTCCACGTCATCCACCTCTTTTGATTTATACCAGTCTTCTGCAAATTGTTTTTTCCCCCTCACGAACTCTACAAAGGTTTGGTCACTACCCTTCTGCAAATTTCTGAAACTTTGCCTGTAGGCTTCCGAAACCTGCTTGTATGCTTTCAACACGATAGCCTTAACATTTTCATAGCCTGATGACAAAGTTTCATCCAAAGTTACATAATAATAATAATAATAATAATAATAATAATAATAATAATAATAATAATAATAATAATAATAATAACAGTAGGAGAAGCTAAACCAACCTAAGCATGGCATGGATAGACTATAAGAAAGCCTTCGACATGATACCACACACATGGCTAATAGAATGCCTGAAAATATATGGCGCAGAGGAAAACACCATCAGCTTCCTCAAAAATACAATGCGCAACTGGAATACAATACTTACAAGCTCTGGAATATGACTAGCAGAGGTTAATATCAGGAGAGGGATCTTCCAGGGCGACTCACTGTCCCCACTACTCTTCGTAGTAGCCATGATTCCCATGACAAAAGTACTACAGAAGATGGATGCCGCGTACCAACTCAAGAAAAGAGGCAACAGAATCAACCATCTGATGTTCATGGACGACATCAAGCTGTATGGTAAGAGTATCAAGGAAATAGATACCCTAATCCAGACTGTAAGGATTGTATCTGGGGACATCAGGAAGGAGTTTGGAATAGAAAAATTGCGTCTTACTCAACATACAAAAAGGCAAAGTAACGAGAACTGAAGGGATAAAGCTACCAGATGGGAGCAACATCAAACACATAGATGAGACAGGATACAAATACCTGGGAATTATGGAAGGAGGGGATATAAAACACCAAGAGATGAAGGACACGATCTGGAAAGAATATATGCAGAGACTCAAGGCGATACTCAAGTCAAAACTCAACGCCGGAAATATGATAAAAACCATAAACACATGGGCAGTGCCAGTAATCAGATACAGCGCAGGAATAGTGGAATGGACAAAGCCAGAACTCCGCAGCATAGATCAGAAAATCAGGAAACATATGACAATACACAAAGCACTACACCCAAGAGCTAATACGGACAGACTATACATAACACGAAAGGAAGGAGGGAGATGACTACTAAGTATAGAGGACTGCGTCAACATCAAGAACAGAGCATTGGGGCAATATCTGAAAACCAGTGAAGACGAGTGACTAAAGAGTGCATGGGAAGAAGGACTAATAAAAGTAGACGAAGACCCAGAAATATACAGAGACAGGAGAATGACAGACAGAACAGAGGACTGGCACAACAAACCAATGCACGGACAATACATGAGACAGACTAAAGAACTAGCCAGCGATGACACATGGCAATGGCTACAGAGGGGAGAGCTAAAGAAGGAAACTGAAGGAATGATAACAGCGGCACAAGATCAGGCCCTATGAACCAGATATGTTCAAAGAACGATAGACAGAAATAATATCTCTCCCATATGTAGGAAGTGCAATACGAAAAATGAAACCATAAACCACATAGCAAGCGAATGCCCGGCACTTGCACAGAACCAGTACAAAAAGAGGCATGATTCAGTGGCAAAAGCCCTCCACTGGAGCCTGTGCAAGAAACATCAGCTACCTGACAGTAATAAGTGGTACGAGCACCAACCTGAAGGAGTGATAGAAAACGATCAGGCAAAGATCCTCACTGACTATGGTATCAGAACGGATAGGGTGATACGTGCAAATAGACCAGACGTGACGTTGATTGACAAAGTCAAGAAGAAAGTATCACTCATTGATGTCGCAATACCATGAGACACCAGAGTTGAAGAGAAAGAGAGGGAAAAAATGGATAAGTATCAAGATCTGAAAATAGAAATAAGAAGGATATGGGATATGCCAGTGGAAATCGTACCCATAATCATAGGAGCAGTAGGCTCAATCCCAAGATCCCTGAAAAGGAATCTAGAAAAACTAGAGGCTGAGGTAGCTACAGGACTCATGCAGAAGAGTGTGATCCTAGAAACGGCGGACATAGTAAGAAAAGTGATGGACTCCTAAGGATGCAGGATGCAACCCGGAACCCCACACTGTAAATACCACCCAGTCGAATTGGAGGACTGTGATAGAGCAAAAAAATAAAAAAATAAAAAAAAATAATAATGGTAATAATAATAATATCCTTTATTTCAGTTCAGGGCCATATACATGGAATATACAAAATACAGACAGTAACATACACAATCTAGATACTTGAGACAACATGATAAAAAAATGAATAATCGGCACTTATCCACAAAATAGCTGAAGTAGCATAAAAGACATTAATCATAATACTGGTAATAACAGTAATAATATTGGTGAGAAAAAAATGCATTGAGAGTTATAACAGTTAGTGCACAGATTATATAACTTAAATTTCAACTAGAGACTTTAGGTCCTTACAGTAGTCATGTCCAGAGGGCTAAATAAAATAATTGAATTTAGAAAACTCTAACTTGATAGTATTCACAGTAATAATGAAAAAGTAAAAATTCAGCAATAAATATAATAATAATGACAGAATCTGCAGATGACATCTTGCCAATACAAAGATTAAGTCCTTTAGGGGACAAAGGCCTCATTTTCCCATCTTTCCCACAATTTAGATCTTCTTGCTTCACTCCTTAGGATGCTTTGTATGAGTGAGTTGCTGCTGTTTCTCACACGGGTTATCAGACTGGACATTGTTCACCTTACAATGATTTTTAAATTGTCCAGTGGTTTTCTATGAACATCTGTGTGGTGGAGTGGTAACAGGGAGTGTTTGTGAGGCGTCTCAAAATGTCATTATGCATAACAGCGATACGCCTCATGGTCTCTCGGGTATAGTTCGTCCAGAGGGAACACCCATAGATACTGTAGCAGTACGAGCAGAAGAGCAGTAGCTTCATGTCTCGGTGACAGAAGGCAAACCTCCTTGCAATCATGTAACCAGTTGCACATAGTTTACGACGACTCTGTTCAATGTCTGGCGTGTCTTTTAGGTCGTCGGTGATAATGTGACCCAAATACGGAAATTCGTGCACAAATTTTAGCCAGTGGTTTCCGAGGAAAGTTTGTGGTTCTGCAATATGCTTAAGCAATCTCGGGAGCAGTGAAATGGACTGGGTCTTGGTTTCCTCGTTAATTATATCAAATTCATCTGCATATTGGCAGCAAGTGTCGATGAGTCGTTGGAGACCTTGCATTGATGGGGGAATCAGAAACATCGTTGGAGTAACAAAGGCTGTTTATAGCTGTTTCATCGACAGTGCATCTGATTGGGATTGAGTTCAATTTGACATTCAAAGCATCTGTGTACGTATTAAACAAGTATGGAGAGAAAATGCCCCCTTGCTGAAGCCCGTTTAGGGAGCCGAAGGTGTACGATAATAAGTTGCCCATTTGACACAGAATTGCTGGGGGAGAACCAGCAATGTAAAATGACAGTTAGAAAAAAGGGGTTTGCCTCTTTTATGCAGCTTCAGGAAGAGCTTCAGGTAGTTTGCTCTGTCAAATGCTTTTCTCACATCCACAAAAAAAAAGGAAAACATGAGAGGCTGATGATAGGTAGTAGTTAAGCAATTCTTTCAGCATGTTGATGCAGGTGTCAGTTGAGTGGTTTGCTTTAAACCCGAACTGGTTGTCAGTGGTGTGTAGAAAGGGGAGAAGTCTCACTAGAAGAACCGACTCAAGTATCTTTGATGTGATCGTTGTGATTGCAATTGGCCGGTAGTTGCCAGGGTCAGTTGCATCCTTTAGGTTGTTTTTGATTAATGGTATCAGGTGAACTAAGAGTAGGGAGTCTGGAAGAAACTAGTGAATTATGCACGCTTTGAATAGGGCAGCTAGCAAAATGTAAATTGTCGGATGGCAGAATTTGAAAGCCTCTGCGGGAAGACCATCACAGGTGGGCGATTTATTATTAAATAGGCTGTTTATGGCAGCGCTGATGTTACCTGGCATAATACAGTCTGCAAAATGAAATTGAATGTTGTCAGTAAGGAGGTTATCTACATCCCTTTGGGAATCTTGATCATTTATGCAATTCAGGGTATTATTGTAGTGATCGCCCCACATACTTGCGATAGCCTCCACTCCGACTGCTTCCCCTACTCTCTATGATAGCTTTTTAGTTTTGGGATTTAAGGACTGGATATCTTTCCAAAGATGAGGATATAAATTGCAGTGCTTAAGAGCAAGTTTGAACTGTGCTCTCGCCTGTCTCATTAGTAATGCAAGGTGCCCCTCCCTTGGGCTACCATTTTGCCTCCACAGTAAAAACATTTCTCGTGAGTATGTATACAGATCTTGAACCATGTCATTCCATCCAGGTGTATTAGGAGAATTACCTTGATGAAATCTATAAGCAGCCCTGCCCGAAGCAACCGTAGCGGAGATTATGTTCAAATAGAATTCATTCAGTACAAAGTAAGGCGTCTGCCGGTTGAACTATTGACCGCAACCTGGTTTCCGTGGTCGTTCTTAAGTATCTATCTGGTTTTCTGTTGGTTTTTAAAATCCCAGTTTACCGCTGGTGGGCAGTCAGTTAGAGGGTTCACAGTAGAAAGGGATGGGGTACTGAATGACACCTGTAATGGGATGTGATCTTAGCCCGTTGCAAGATTGTAGCGAATATTGCAGGTCATAATAGAATCAAGAAGTTGTGGAGATGTGATGCAGTAGTCCAGCCAGGAGGTTGTAATTGCGTCCACTCTATTATGTACATATGAATAGGAGGAGGTAGGGAGGAGCATTACATCGGTAATTTGGAGAACATGATTATAAAATTGTTTTGTGGGGTGAGAATTAAGGTCCCTGATTATACAAATATGATCAGCAGGAGAATCGTGAATAATACTGTGTAACTCCCCTTGGATCATGCAGTAATGATCAAAATTATCATTATTTTCCCATGGCATATAAACATTAATTAGTAGGATTTTAGAGTTCCCTACTGTCACTTGAAGCCCCAGCAATCTGTCACTCCTGTAGGTCATCAACTTTATCATATTGTCTAACGATTTGTGCCACAGGGAAGAAAGGCCCCCTTTTGGGCGACCTGCTATGATTTGATCTGTAACTTGCATTGATGAAGTCGAGAATTTTCTGAAGGCTTCATGTATTGAATCGCAGATGACAAGGTCATGTGGCCAGAGGAGCATTTCTTGCAATGCAATGATGCCTTTGAAGTTTTTGCAGAACATGTTTAGGAGAGGAATGTTCCACTTGAGGGAAAAATATTCCAAGAGAGATGAATGCGCTGATCATTTTGGTGGATGGGGGGTTAGCCGGGGGAGTGAGCAGTCACTTGCGGTGGAAATGACCCTGGTTGGGGTGTCAGTAAGTTCCCCTGAGGGTGGTTGGTCCTGGATGAGGTTATATCTTCAAACTAATTTATTAGGACCGAAATTCTCGCCTTTAAGAATGTTGAGGTGTTGAAATAGGCAGGTAATCCCGTAAGCCACTTTATGTTTACTTTTGCATGGGAGTTCGTGAGAGATGAGTGGGTCAGAGCCAGTGAGAAACTTGACTCTCTCCACTATGGCGTCTAGTGTCACCGATGAGCACAGATTGTTAATTCTTGCGTGACATCTCTTCTCAGGTGTCGGGCGAGGTGAAACACGAATGTTGGGCTCCGGTCCAGCGGCCAAACGAGAGGTTCTTTCTTCTTTCTGCTTGTATCTGCCAGCCACCAGACCCCACATGATCACTCTCATCTGCATCCACAATGGGGGATTGGGGGGGAGAGATAGGGTGGGGAGAATCACGAGGGCTGGTAATCATCACCGGGGGAGGGAGAAGTTGGGAGGCCAACAGTCCCCTCAGAATGGTCTACAGGTGATGGGGGCACTTCCGTGTTGCTGGGAGGTGAGGAAAAACTGGATGCCACATTCAAAGGAGTCTGGTGGCTATCTGTGATTTGTCTATCAGTTCTTGCACTCCTTTGATCGCATCCCAGATCCATGCGATAATATTTGTTTCCACAGTTTTAAGACTGTCTAGGGATTCCTGTAGTCCTTTGATCACGTCCCAGATTCTTCAGAATTTATCATTAGTCTCTTACAAACAAGCTTACTCTGTATGAGAGTGGTCCAATATTCCTGGGGCCAATGCAATTTGACCGCGATCCTCTCAAATGAAACAAAAAATTCCGAAACATTTTTCTCTTGGAAACATGGCACAAGCTTAAGAGCCTGACCCAAGTTTTTGGCAGGCGTTACCATACTACTCAGGGAGGAAGGAGGGGGAAGACGGAGCTGCATTTCGCATCTCTCTCTCAAACATTCTTTCTCTCTCTCTCTCTCTCCTCAGCCTTAAATTTCTCCAACTTAAATTTTAAAGTTTTCAATTCCATCTGTTTACACAACACCTCCACAGACACTTCAGATTTAGGTGTTCTTACCTCACCCTTTTTAACCATACTGACATAAGCCTGAACCTGAATTAACAATAGGCCTTTTCTAATGGATACATCATACACCAACTCCAAATGTTGAGCTACGTGCTCCAATTCACTTCTATCAAGCTCCACAAGCCTTGCTTGCCACCCATCTCCAGACAGGAGATCTAAAACATTAACTATTGACATTTTTTTAAAACAAACTATATACCTAAATATCAACAAACACCAATAATCCCAATACGAGGAGTTAAAGAAAACTAAGCCCCCAGAATTAACTTTGCACTGAATGAACAGACAGGAATGTAAAATCATGTTTAAATGGTTGCCAATTTGTAACAGTCTTTTTCTGCCGTTACTAGAAGTTAAATAACTTTCTTATAAAACTCTGTTCACAATCACAAGCAAAGTCCACATTCAGTGGAATAGCTCTCAAGAGTGCAAAAATCAATTCATGGGGGAAACGAAACACCAAAAAGCACTTAAATTTAATACAAAACATTAAGACAGAAGTTATTCCTGAACCTCGGAATACATGTATTAATGAAAACCAATCACTCTGAAATATTTATACAAAAGAACACACTTACCCAATGAAGATAGTAAAGCAAAGATACATCCAAAAGAGGAAGGGGGTTCAGACAGAAGGTATACGGAAAGTAAGAACAACCTATCAATTACAAACTAAATAAACCTAACGGTGGTTTCACTCCTCCATAACACTGGAATTGTAGCTGTGATCTCTTAAATTACTTATGTGTTTCTGTCCTCCATTATGCTGGAGTTGTAGCCATGATCTTTTTAATTGCTTTTATATCTCTGGATCCAGAGACAAAAAGTGACATGGCGAAGTGGTGTATGTACGTATATATATTTT
>NC_061100.1:61739293-61784293 GCF_015104395.2 Macrobrachium nipponense
GTGTGAGTTACTCTCTTAATCGTCTCCAAGTCGGGAGATGGACTCTGCAATCAAACCCCTTCCCTCTATCACACAAGATTTTCCTGGAAGAAAGAATCACCAGTACGAGAAACGACATCTTCGTGCTACGCAGAGTGATATATGGAACTCAATCTAATCTTCGCCTCCTCACTACGGACCACATATACAGGTATCTGATTTCATTCTGTTCCGACATTGCTGCCTATAATAGCGTGACTCATTCCAACAGACTTTTACGCAAGTTAAATAACCTAATAGATAATAGCGCATGGAATAATCTTGAACAACAAGACAAAGTTTTAAACTTATCCAACACCCCCCTTACTGTAAATCAAGATTTAGTTTTAAATTTAGGCTTATCCTTTGCCCTTATGCCAGACCGCAAAAACAACCTAGACTTCATAGTGGCTTTTGATAAAATCTGACAAAAACTACAGCCGTGAAGAGATATGTTTAAAAGGAGTGTTACTAAATGCTTTAACTGACCTTCATAAGAAATATCCTGTTCCCCGCAGATTCATGATAGCCATCCACTCGCTAAAAAAGTTAGATGTTATAATAAGTAGATCCGACAAAGACGGCAAAATTGTAATAATGGACAAAGACTTTTACCTCGACAAAATCAACCAGCTCCTTAGCGACACAAATACTTACGAAAAACTGACGAAAAATCCCCTCCAGAACGTTCCCACAGAATTTTTTCGGAAAGTAAGATTAATTGGCCAAGACAAAAAGAGTATTGAACTATTAGAGAAATTTAAAGTAATTAATCCTAAATTACCCTACTCTTATGGTCTTCCCAAAACTCACAAAGACAATCTTCCATTCAGACCCATCGTTTCATGCGCCGGAGCTTTCAATTACAAAATTTCTAAATGGTTAGCTGGCCTCCTTTCTCCTTTTTTAGGCACTTTTTCTCCCAGTCACATCAAACATTCGGAAGACTTTTGTCACAAATTCAGAGAAGCACATATACCACTTCACAACATAAAACTTTTAAGCCTTTGACGTAGACTCCCTATTCACAAAAGTACCAGTACAGGACGTTCTTCAGTTTTTAAGGGAAAAATTATCCCCCTATTCAGATCATTTCCCTTTGGCACTTGACAAAATAATAAAGTTAGTTGAATTATGTGCATCTAATAACGTATTTTCATTCGGGGAATCATTCTACAAGCAAAAATTCGGGTGTAGTATGGGTAGTCCTTTAAGTCCTATTTTAGCCAATCTGTACATGGAATACTTTGAAACTACAGTAATAAATGCAATAAAACCCAAAAACATGCTGTGGATGAGATACGTGGATGACATACTAACATTTTGGGATAATAAGTGGGGTAATTTTAATGAATTCCTCTCAAAATTAAACGCATTAGTGCCCAGCATCAAATTTAAAGTTGAATGGGAAACAGACAACAAAATTCCTTTTCTTGATGTTTTAATAATCAGAGACACGACAGAATACAAATTTACCATATACAGAAAACCAACGTTCTCACTTTCATATATTCACTACTTTAGCTATCATGACAATACTATCAAGATAGGTATAGCTAGCAACCTATTCTTAAGAGCCTTACGAATTTGTTCCCCAGTTTCCTGGAAAAAGAATTTGAACTAATTCGCAAGCAACTTTCATCTTTAAAGTATCCTGACCATATAATTGAGAAAGCAATTCAAAAAGCAAACGTAATTTTCTACCGACCCCCTAAAGACAAGACCAGAGACACACCCAACAATAAAATAAAAATTCCCCACCTGGAGACGATTAAGAGAGTAACTCACACCCTTTGGAAATCCAACCCTTTTGCATTTACCTACCCAAATACCTTAGCCAAATCCCTGATTAACGTCCAACAAAAGACATCTCCCAAAGACTCTGGGGTATATGAGATCCCATGCCAGGACTGTGACCAATCTTACATCGGATTTACAGGTAAATCACTTCCCCAGAGATTAATACAACACAAACGGTCAGTTAGGTATGGACAACAGAACTCGGCTATTTTCAACCATATAAATGAACATAACCATAGAATAAACTGGAATATGTCACGTGTAATTTATAGCAGCAACTGCCGGTACAAGAGTCAAATGATGGAATCGGCCTTAATAAAAGAGAAGCAGGTAATGAACATCTCAAAAGGGAATTGGATATCAGATATCGTCGACGCAGTGTTCATTCAACCAACGCTTAAGAAGATTAAAGGAAGATTATCAGCGGGGTGACCTAAATTGGCTTACTTGTGGACGAATCTCTTGGTATAAATACCACCTTTTCTGTAAACTTTTCTCATTCATATACCTGAAGAGAGAGACAGCAGTCTCTGAAATATAGTACTTTTCTCTCTACATTTTGGTGTTTTTATGGGCTCCTTTTATTAGATATATATATATATATATAATATATATATATATATATATATATATATGTGTGTGTGTGTGTGTGTGTGTGTGTGTGTGTGTGTGTGTGTGTGTGTGTGCGTGTGTGTGTGTGAACATAATTACCGCAATGAAGGAAAGATTGAAACAATGAGGTGCTATAGGAGTCAGTGTCATACCCATTGAGCACTATGGTAACACAAACGAAATATATGGTTTTTATCTATTAGTTTTTTTTAAGTTCCCTATAATGAAAATAGCTTCGCAAGCTTAAAGTAAAGTTTAAATTTTTGTTGCACTCCTGATACTGATACTGATGATGATTACAAAATAAAAGACCATAAACAACAATCCATATTTGTAAACTTCTTTGCCCTGATTGGCTAACTATGAATGAAGTCACTAAACTCCTCACCCATTTATATCATGCTTTTTATCTTTCAGTTGTCAAAGTGGGAAGGCTGCCTTTTTAACTATGTTGACATTTTAACATAGCTAAACTATGGTGCTTAGTGCCACATAAATCAGAAAAACATGAGGAAATTAGTACAGATTCATTGCTTTCCAAGAAATATTTCCGCAGGTGACTTCATATCTGTAGTATGACGCCTTCATCTGTTTAGCAGACGAATTTTCATCAGTCAGGCTTGGAGCAATTACATATGTTTTATGTCAGTTACAGTTACAATTATAATTATCAGTCATATTATGAAAATACAATTCGATAATATGATGTTACGGTGACGTATTTCGTTATAACGAAATATTTAGTTATAAAGCCGATTTAGATGAGGTCTGAAATATCACCTTCGATGCTCCAGTGGTTGATGGTTGGAATTAATTATCGTACGTACGAATTAGTAAACACTTCACTGCATATAAAGATACGTTTCTTTTCACGTTGCATGGTACTGATTAACTGCGAGATAATGACTAAAAATTCTGGACTAAAACTTTACAGGATGTAGATCATTATATTTGGAAATCTTTTCCGAAAACCTCCTTTCCGAAAGGCACTTTGAGGGTAAATGATATAGATGTAAATATGGATTAAATTAAGAAATGGCAACTGCTACACTTTGAGTAACTCGAAATGCTCACAGCTTACAAAATACACTATAAGGAATAGTATTCCCATTATTTACGAAAATAGAATTACTGTTTATAGTTATATATTTTGGTTATATATTATAATGATATAATTATATTTACTTCTATCTTTTATCAACGCTCAACATTCCTCCAAGAAGGGAAAGATTTTGTTTGATTTGTGATCACGTTATTGTGCGAACTGATCAAGTTTGTAGATGCTGTACGTGTAACTTTATGCATAATTCTATATTAAGGAATATGAGGTCATTGTCAAGTAAATGACTTGTAATTTATTGTGCTATGTTTAAAACGTCCCTAAAACCAATATAAAAAAAATATGTATCACGAGTTGTAGTTAGCCGTATAGGAAAATGTTTTTCAATTTCTTTTCTTAACATGATGAGGGAGTGGTAGGCTAATAATAGGAAAGAAGTAAAAAGGCGTTACAGAGTACAGGCTAAATATTTCATATAAAAAAGACGTCTATTCTCATGCAATATTAATGAATGAGTTTATAATAGAACAGCATCAAATTGAAATGTTGTTTTAGATTTTTATTGTATGATTTGGCCTTATAACGGCCTACAACTAGAATTGAGGGGTCTAACAGTGAAATGAAGTGAATAATGCCCATGCATAATTTGTTCATATTCTGATCAGAGGTCTGAGATGCTTCCCAAATGAAAAACAGTGCAAACTGTTAGGAAATAGGCGCTAATATGTCATTCAGTTGGAAGATATTTAGGTAATATCATCAGTTCATCCGTTCTGATGAGTGGACTGTCTGAGCCCACAAACTGTAGTCTACCCGTAAGTTTTAACCTTTCGTGGACTGGTGGGGTCCCTGAGACCCCCAGCGAGTCTTTAGTACGACATATATCTTTCGCTATCTACTAAAAAGTACCCATATGCAATTAATTTGATCATAGTGGTTTATCAATATTCACAAGTGCTTGGCCGCCATGACACTTGCTGAGTTGACCTCACCACCATGTGACCTGTCGACACCAATGACATCTGCAAAGACACCCCAGTTTAATCCCCTCGAAGTTACTTCAGCTCTATCGCATGTGCAGTGGCCTTATGCCACCCTATTCTACCCCTATGCGATGCTCCCTCTGTGCAGACATCATCGACGCAGAATATTATTATTCTATATATGATCCATTTACTTAGAAGGACTTTGCTATTCCCTGTCCAGTTATTTCATCATCTTCTGATCTGTTCATTTTTTGTAAATATAATTAATTTCCGCAGCCTGTACTTCATTTGAAGAAGGACCTAAGCCATTACTTTCCCTTGATTGATTGGCTATGGACCAGCTTAGACAAGCTTAAATGTCAGATCTCACAGGAATTTAAGGTAGTTTCTTGTTACCTATAACGAACTTCCTGTAAACATTCATTGCTCCCAAAATTCCCAAAGTATCTAGAGCAAATTCATAGTAATATATGTATATACATTTAATGACACGTTCGCGCGCACGCACACACACACACAAACATATATATATATATATATATATATATATATATATATATATATATATATATATATATATATATCCAATGAAGCATGAAGGAACATGTGCCTGGGAATATCCTTATATCCACTATAGAAAGGTGAGTGAAAACTGGGGACTAGAAACATCCTGGATTTTCTTGTGATCCTTCCTTGTCCCAGTATTCTTTCGTGCTGCATCATTGGGTATATATACACACACACACACACACACACACACACACATATATATATATATATATATATATATATGATTATAGTGAATCGAAACTTGTGAGCTTTGATGTAGTATCTCTATTCACAAAAGTGCCTATTGATGATTTATTGGAGTTTCTATCGGAATTATTAGAAAACAAACAACTGGATATTCCATTTTCTAAAAGCACCTGAATTGAACTAATAAAATTATGTGTTAAAGACTGTAAATTTGAATTCAGTGGAAAATTCTACTCACAAAATTTTGGTATGGCAATGGGAAACCTTCTGTCCTGAGTGCTAAGTAATTTATATATGGAATTTTTTGAAAAGAAAATTTTAAATAATATAATTCCACGCAATGTCTCTTGGTTTAGATATGTTGACGACATAATTTGTGTATGGCCAGGGAGCGAAGATGTAAACAACTTTTTTGCCAGGTTAAATCAATTAGTACCATCAATTAAATTTACTATGGAAATAGAAAAAGATGAATGCCTACCTTTTTTGGATGTCCTCATACGGAGAAATAGTAGTGGGTTTAAGTATAGTGTTTACAGAAAACCTATTAATATTTCTTCATATGTACATTTCTATTCTGGACAAAAATATAAGGTTGAAAGATCAGTGTTTGCATCCATGTTTTTAAGAGCACTACGGGTATGTAGCCCAGAATATATAGATGAGGAGATAGATAAGATTCGGAATACAGGCAAGAAACTGAAATATCCAGATAATGTACTAAACAATGCATTAAAAGAGGCAAAAAAGACCATGTATCAGAACCTTACAACAACAAAAATTTGCTTGTACTACCTATAATAGTAATATGAAAGATATCCCACATCTGAAGAATTTTGGTCTTAATGTAGTTTTTAAAAACAATAAAACAATGAAACAGGTACTTATTAAGAACTCCCCCGACAATGCTAAAGGATGTGTATATAAAATCCCGTGTAAGTCTTGTGACAACTTTTACATTGGTCAGACGGGGAAAGCACTGGAAAAAATAATAGAACAACATAAACAATGTGTGAGATATGCACAGGGAAATGGTGGTATATTTGTACATGTTAGTGAGAACAATCATGCTATTAACTGGGAAGGGGCAAAAAAGCTAGTGTGTTCTAATAATGCATTGGAAAGGAATGTCATTGAATCTAGTTTTATAAAAGAAAGTTACAACAATAATATGAACACCAGTCAACGAATGTATAAACATGATCCTTTAATATCAAAAGAAATTTGTAAACTGTTTAAATTTTAAGGTAGACTGTAGAGATATATGGAAATAGGATTTGTAAACACAGTAAAGGGGGCAGTAGTGGTAATGAGATCTTCAACCCCGCCTCCCTGACACCTGTCAGGTGTGGACTTGTACCCTAAGCGGTAGTATCCCTTGAGAATTTATTGTAAATTTTAGCCAAATGATTTTTGAAAGCCACTCATACGGTTGTGTGTATGTTCGTCAGTACTGTCTTTGTAGTATATATACTCGTGAATTCTAATACTATGTATCAGTCCTTTGTCAATGGCTTGAAAATAAAGCCGAAACCGGTCAGGACCTACACCCTGTCTCTTATTTTTCAACCTTGGGTGGATATGTGATATATATTATCTTAATATATATATATATATATATATATATATATAGATATATATATATTATATATGATATGTATATACGTATAAAATATATATATATATATATATATATATATATATATATATCATCCTAGCAATAACTTTCCCGGGCGATGTCCAATTGGTCCTGAATAATTTTGATATACACAGAGACAACTCTATATTAGCAAAGGTTGCTTATTTAAACTTTGACCTACAAAAACTGACTTTATTCTAGAAAACAAGCAAGTCTCTATCTATCGAGGAAACGGTATTAAATAAATCAAAGAATGAACCAAAATTAAACTCAGAGAAATCTCAAACAAGTATGAAAAGGTCTCCAGCAACACATGAGAAAGTATACAAAACTAATCCCAAAACCTATAAAACCATATTGCGTCACAACCTTATCCACTGTCACGTCGAAACAGTGACATGACCATTCTATAGCTAAATACCACATAGTAATAGAGTACATAGAAAACCTTCCTCCAATAATTAAATATGCCTATGGAATCTGTTCGAAGTTCCTGTCAGAAGGAAGACATGGTCCCCATGAAAATTTAACATATGAGACATAAAAAAGAATAATGGAGTTCACTTCAAAACAATGGACACTGGAAAAAGAAGAATTAGTAAGTTGTGCTATCTACTTTCTATGGTCATCCCTTCATTACCAATGTCTTTTCACACCCTCCCGCCCATAGCGAATTCTAGATCTGCAGTGCACGATAATTCTACAGACATGTATCGAGTTCTAAGAGGAAGGAGGTTCTACTACATCACACATCACTGGGCAATCTAAGTGATGAATTCCATGTGCTGAACACACGGTTTGTATGTTTTTTTATCACGTTACTTTCACAGTTCCAGTCATACTCTACAGCCAAGGTAACTGAAGTCGAGCAACGTCTGAATGCTGAGTATTCATCTTTTACGGATAACTCCAGCATCAATACATATCTCCATAGCTTGGCCACCATCCTTGGATGTTCTTGTCTAAACATAGTTTATACAAAATCAATATTTCACACAGGACATCTCAAAAATCCCAATAAAACAAATATAAAAGCCATAAATGAAGGCTGCTTGTACTTTGGGCCTGCCTAAGTTTATCATACTTCCAATAAGAAACACAGCTGTAGGCACTAAGTTCAATTCCTTATAACACACGTCTCTTGATGGCTCCCAACTCTTGGACACCCTGCGACCTCACGAGTCTAAGTTGAGTGGGGTGCATGAGAATTCTTAGTGTAAAAACAGACATCTTGTGTGTGATAGACGGCAACTGTAGACTTGCCGTCCATCATCATCCAAAACTCTCCAGATCTCGCAAAAGGCAAAGGCGTGAAGACGTGGAAGCTCGCAGGAAAAAGGCAGATGGCTTCCATATCCAAAATGTATCCATAATGGCTCATAAAAGCCGATCCACGACGATGCTCCCTTAAGGAATTGGCGCATCATAATTAACCAGTCGGTCATGTCATAGGTCATAGAAAACTATATATCAATCCAACAACCAACATTCTGATATTGCAAAATAATACTGTCATGGATTATATATATATATATATATATATATATATATATATATATATATATATATATATATATATATATATCTTAAAAAGGTGAGGTAGTGAATTGTAAATCCCAGCTTTTTCTGGTTAGAGACAGAGGCGCTTAGTGACAAGCGCTTGGCTCCTCGAAGAATGCTGAAATGAAAAACAGCCAGGAATGATGACCTATGCGATCTGAGGTTGGCGACATCTCAGAGATCACATGATTGGATCATGCGGCCGCCCATCGTTGCTAGGCACACCGCAAGGCGTGTCTGTGTGTGTGTTCGTAGCATATGATGTATGGGCTTGGTGATAGGTAATGAAAAGAAGGGAGGACACTCTTTGATTGCTTGTATCAGTGTGCAGAACACACCTGGGAGAGGTTTGAGGACGCTCATCAAATAAGATTGGTTCATGTCGACATATAAGAGAATGGGTTCTCTAAGACTTAAGATAGTGAGATGTAAGAGGATAACTTACTTAAACCTGGTTCAGGAGAGGAAAATGACAGTTTACGGTTTTTTGGGCGTTAGACTTTGTTCATTTTATTCCACTTTAATGTATTCATTTTGTTCCATTTGATGTTAGCTAATTTGGGAAATAAAAAGTATATTTTTGTGTCTACGGGGATTCATTAGCAAAGTTTGCATTTTTAGCTGTGCCACGAACGAGGTAGGTGCAGTTGCCTGTTTGTTTAATTGGTTTTAACGAGTGTCATTTGGTCCTAAAACTTGTTTAATATATATATATATATATATATATATATATATATATATATATATATATATATATATATATATATATATGGCTTTAGTTTTTTACGTTTGAAAGTGTCGGAGATGACTTTCCGAGATCATTTCTATTTTGGTAGTGTCTTGTTCAGAAGTTGTTTAACATATTCTGTTTTAGCTTGTTAGTTTGGTGTTAGTGATTTAAGATAAACAATATATATATATATATATATATATATATATATATATATATATATATATATATATATATATATATATATATATATATATATATATGTGTGTGTGTGTGTGTGTGTGTGTGTATATATATATATATATATATATATATATGTCTATCTTATATCACTAACACCAAACTAACCAGCTAAAACAGAATATGTTACTCAACTTCTGAACAAGACACTACCAAAAAAGAAATGAACTCGAAAAGTCATCTCCGACACCTTCAAACATGAAAAACTAAAACCATATTCGTAAAACAATTTCTGACAATGCTAAAACCAGCAACCACCAACTAGATACGTAAAAGAAAATAAAACTGTAGAAATTCCCACGAAACTCCACAGACTTCAGCGTCCTGTTTAACAAAGATACAACCCCGAAAACAACGTGGAAAATGCGATCTGTAAATAATACGAAAAAGAAACAATATCACGCTAGGCTATCGAAAATACGCAGAGATAAAAAAACACTCACCGCTAACTAAAACCAGCTGAGCACAAATAAAAAGTCACCCAGAGGGAATAAGAGAGAGAGAGACACACACACACACACACACACAAGCAAACTGGCCCCATCACATCACAATTGCATTGTTTTCTCGATCTTAGATATATGCGGCAATCTAGACATCCCTATATTCTCATCTAGGACAACAAATCTATTCCCTTTCTTTATTTCCACAACCCGATACGGTCTCTCAAACTTCAGCCGTACCTTATAATTTAACAGATTCCTGACATTTATCTTAACAAACACCTTGTCACTAACAGCAATTTTAATATTACCTGACTTTGCATTACATCTATCAACCATCTCTTGTATCTTACACTCAAGATTTCTACTAAGGCGCATGTATCTCTCTTTAGCTGTAGAGATTAACGACCTAACCGTATCATCACAACTAATTGGAATGGACGATAAATCAAACACGCCTCGTTCCAGATAACCAAACAATGCTTATGCCGGAGACATCCCTATCATATCACTAGCCATAGTATTAATGCTATGCTGGACTTGTGCAATATATACCGATCCCAATTTAAATTACAGCAACTTACTTTACTGCTGGCTCGTTCACACAACCCATTGGCTTCTGGTCTGTACAGAATAGTGGTCGCCCTTTTCATTCACCTAACGCCTTCAAGACATTCTAAAGTCTTATTCACAAATTCTTTCCCATTATCTGTAATAAGTACCTCTAGCACACCATACCATTACTACCCTACATCCTGAACTCGCAGCTGAAGAAAGTGAAAGGATGCAATTTACCATCAATTTTCTGCATAAGGCAGGCCCCTATTCCCTCCAGATTGGCTTTGGGCCCATGCAAAGTGTACATCATTCCTTAAAACATCTGTTAAAGAAGCTGACAAGGTAGATGCACTCTTCACAAATTGCCTGAAAAAATCCACCATTCCCATAAAGGAAAGACTTACTCTTTAGTCTTAGGGACAGGAAAATCTAAAGTAGTCCTAAACTTTATCTTCATTAACCCTAACAACCTCGATAAAAATAACATGATCCAAATAAACTATCTATTTCTTCAAGAAATCACATTTGGCTAGCTTAACTTTCAAAATGGATAACCTACGTCTGCTAAGAACTTCCCTAAGCACCTCTAAACACGACCGTTTCCAGCTATAAGCGGACTAGGAGATTGCCTAGGGCCCCCAAGCCACCAGGGGCCTCCAGGGTGGCTTGGAAAATTTAAATTTCCCAAGCCACCCGAGGGCCCCCGATGAAAAGTTGAAATTTCCTTTTGCTTGCTAAATTTGATCCTGTCATGAAGCAACACACTGAGAGTGTTGAGAATGGTGGCCAGCTAAATCATTCCAGATATCTTGGAAATATCATCCAAAATGAACTTATTGCCTCAATCAGTGGGAAAATAATGGACACAGTGGTGACTGAGATTAAGCAGTCCAAATATTACTCAGTCATTTTGGACTGTCCTTCCAATGTAAGTCACCAAGAACAGATGTCAGTCATCATAAGGACTGTTAAAATGGAGAAAGCACCAGAAATCAAGGAACATTTTGTGGGATTTCTTGTAGCTTCTGAAACAACAGGTCTTGGTTTGTCATCATTGATTTTGAAGGAACTGATGGAGCTGAATATTCCTTTTGATGATTGCAGAGGACAATCATATGATAATGGTGCCAACATGAAAGGGAGGAACAAAGGAGTTCCAGCTAGACTTCTTGAGAAGAACCCATGTGCACTTTATGTTCTATGTGGGGCACATTCCCTAAACTTGGTGGTATCTGATGCAACAACAGCTTCAACAGATGCCATCAGCTTTTTCGGCAATGTACAGAAACTATATAGCCAATCCTAAGGGAACATGTCACTGTTGCACTCGAGACTTGGAGTGACACAAGGTGGGAGAGTCGTATTAACAAGCATAGAGGCTGTGCAGTACCAGGCCTCTAATATAAGGGAAGCTTTGCTGAAGATCAGGGAAGTGACAGATCCTCCGACCCAGGTTGAGGCCCAAAGTTTGGCAGAGGAGGTAGGTGTGTACTGATTTATGTTTGGCACAGTCGTATGGTATGATATTCTAAACCATGTGAACCATGTCAGCAAACTCCTGCAATTTCCCAAAATGCAGCTTGCTGTGGCAGTTGGCCTCCTCACTAAAACAAAAACATCTCTGACTAACTACAGAAGAACTGGCTTTGCTGCAGCTCAGGTCTCTGCTAAAGACATATGTGAGGAAATGAATGTAGAGGCTGTACTCAAACAGAAAAGGTTAAGAAGCACAAAAAAGCACTTTGCTCATGAGCCCATTGCAGGTGCCATGAAGATCAGCCCTTTTCAGATGAACCCATTGCAGGTACCATGAAGAGGGTAAAAGCAACATTCTTCAATATTGTTATTGACACGGCCATTGAATCCTTAACTGATAGGTTTGAAACACTGGGTGAAGTGAGAGACAGATTTGGAGTGCTGCTCAATTTCCAAAAACTGGATGATCAGGCATTGAGCAACCAGTGTGACAACCTCTGGAATTTTGATGATACTGATAGTTGGTGATTCTGATACTTAATACTGGTGATACTACTGATTCTGATACTGGTGAATGGGCAAGCATTAACATTGGTGATGTATTTTTTATACTAATACTGGTGATTTTACTTATACTAACATGGCTGTTTGTAATGAGTAAGGGAGGTGATGTCTATGGGATTGTAGGAAGGGTGGTACTAACCACATGGTACTAACCACAACATTTTTTTTTTTTTTTTTTTTTTTTTTTTTTTTTGGAGAATATTGTGTTAATGCCATGATCGAAGACTATAGTAATAGTCTTATTGAGAAAACCTACCGGTCTTCTTTTGCCCGGGTGTTTTTTCTGTGATAGCCTGGAGTTTTTCCTTTTTTTTATGAGTTTAGCAGAGAATTGCTTGACATCTATGTGAGTCACAGATGCTACAGGTGTCACGGGAAGAGTTATTAGTGCCATTGATTTTTCTTTTTTCCCCTTTTTGGATGTTGGCCATAGCTGACGTAAGTTTTTTTTTTTATCATGGGCGAGTTTGAATTTTTTTTTCTCTCTCTGGACAGTTTGTGTAAATTTTTTAATATCTCAGTTCGTGACTTGGAGTCATTGTTCGGGAATGTGTTTATAATTTCAGCAGTTTGATGCTGCAGAGAGATTTATGGAAGAATTTTTGTATTTTCGAAAGCATATGTAATGGCTCTATATTTTTTTCTCTGGATATTTTTGTTCCAGAAGTTGTGGGTTTCTTGCACAATACCTTTGTTGTATTTGTGACAACATGCCGGAGATACGAAACTTTGTTAAGTTTCTAGTGGCCTATGCCGTAGTGCATTTGGGGAAGTCTTTGCCTAGACATTTTGAATTGGAGTTTTGTTAAATGAGTTATGTGGCACACTGGTGATTTTTCCTAGAATTCCCTGGGCAATTTTATTTGCCGAGTTTTTACCCTTTCTCAGCAGTTATTTTCCTGGAGAATTGGAGATATAATATTTTGGAGATATAATATTTTGGCCATTTGATATTTTTTATTTTGTTGGAGATATTCCACAGTTTATGCCTATGGTGGTGAGAGCTATGGTTAGTTCAATCATTTTGCAGCCATTTTTGCAGCAAATAGAAACACCTTTATGTGGAGACATGGGGCAATATTATCGAGTGTATCAGCTACATGCTTTCAGTGCATTTTTTTGGAGACAGAGTTTCATTTTTGATTATCCTGCTTGGAGTGTAATAATCTTTTTTTGGAGACTTGTTTTATTCCACATATGATTATTGGTGAGATAGAGGGAATATGGTGCTGCAGGGCTATTAATTAAATAGAAGGAAATATTTTTATCACCGGAGTGGTGTTATTATTAATATGGTGATATATATAGATATATATATATATATATATATATATTATATATATATATATATATCTATTAATATATCATATATTATTAATTATAAAGATATATATAACCAACCATTTTTAGAATAAATATCATAATTTATAAATAGAGATAAATTAGATAAGAATAATATTTTGTAATAAATATAAATTGTATATTCCAAATATATATTATATATGAAGTTGCAAAAAGACTTATTATTTATATTTATTAAATTTGAAAATTATTATTGAATTATATTAATAATATATCTGGATAAAATAAAATTAAGACTTATTGAAACTTTAAAACTCATTTAATAAACATATTTACGCATTTACAGTTATATCTATATTATATATATAATGATAATGTATATATATAATAATAATGTGGATAGCGTTGTGTGTGGGTGTTTGTGTGTTGTGTGTGTGTGTTTCTGAAGTTAGTTAGTAGCAGACATTTGTTGTGCGATCATGTCTCCCTATGTGTACATTAAAGCATTAGTTTGTCTGCTAGGTTATAAAAAGTGTTGTTAGAGCTATTTAGGCCAATCCATGCGCCTGAATGTTATGCAAAAATTTTGCATAGTCATCGCTATTTTTCTGCCGATGGTGTTGACTTCATCGAAATCGCCTAATAGTGAAACGAACTCATTAATATACTCATGGTTTAGCGAGTATATAAGAACATGTGATAAAATAAAATAAATGAACACGATCTCACAATTACCCTCTCACAAGATATATATAGAAACATTTCCATCAAAAGCTGCACCTTCTATACCTTGTTACTACACATAATGTGGATAATTGCCTAATGTGTACATTAAGCAAGTAGTTTGCATAAAGTTTACAATTTGTTAACATTAGGCCAAACATGCCTGTTGTTCAAATTATGCAGCTCAATTTTGCCCGATGTGAATACAACTGCCTAATCTAAACATATATTATGGTTTAGTGTAGAAATGTAAAATAATCCAACAGACAACCAACGGGAGGTTACAAGAGAATGCAACATGGTTAATGTAGAGACAGTTTAAAGAATTCCCATTTTTTTAATAAATACAAACATAATTAATGCAATATCAGTAAAAGAGAAATAAGCCAATAGATCTCAGGGTTCAGTTGAGTCCAATCAGAAATTTTTGCATGATCTGCCCGGGTGACAGCACAAGTTGCATTTAAATTTTTTTCTTAGGCAGCTGCATCGTCCTGATGTACATTGAGTAGTACATTGACACTTTATATATCCTTGCCCACCAGTGGCTCTTGCTGTTGCTGTTCTAATCGATAGGCAGATATCAGGAACCTCTTCAGGTCTTTATCTGGGGCTGTTTCATTGCACTTAGATCAGCTGCAGTAAATTTTGGTCCAAGAATTCCCTCCCGACAACCTACAGTGTATAGTCCTTCTTGTTCCTTGAGGACGATCACCAACAGATTTTTAGGATCTGTTGGACCACGATCGACATATGAAAATATATTAATTCCGAGGTAGAGTGAATTAGATATTAAAGGACACTTGTAGCTCGATGTATGTATATGAATCACGGTAATGTGATATGACTTATATTAATGGCTACGTGCTGTAATAAGCACTACAACACTACCGAGGTCGAGGTGGGTTAATGCTGGCTCCAAATCAGCGAATACCTGACCGCAAAAGGTATTTGAGGGTGAGAGACGGCATTAACTTATAGCCTCTTGCGGTGATGGAGTGGGTAAAAGCTTCACTGACGTTCCTGGATTTGTATGGTGTCCTGGGTTCGTGCCTTGGCGCCGACAATTCTATTATCGCCTAATAAAATTCCCCTTCGGTTAAGCATATATGAAAATATATTAATTCTGAGGTAGAATGAATTAGATATTAAAGGACATTTGTAGCTCGATGTGTATATATATATATATATATATATATATATATATATATATATATATATATATATATATATATATCATATATATATATATATATATATATATATATATATATATATTATATATATACACATCGAGCTACAAATGTCCTTTAATATCTAATTCACTCTACCTCAGAATTAATATATTTTCATATCATATATGCTTAACCGAAGGGGAATTTTTATTAGGCGATAATAGAATTGTCGGCGCCCAGGCACGAACCCAGGACGCCATACAAATTAAAGATTTGTACACTAGTCCTTACCATGCTTCCTGCAATGGAACTGTAAAGAGATTAAATACTGCCCTCAAGAGTATGCTTAAGAAATTTTGTATGGAAAACCCATCGGAATGGGATATATATGGGATATATATATATATATATTATATATATATATATATATATATATATATATAGATATATATATATATATATATATATATATGGGTCCTATACATGTCCTATATAATATATAGCATACTCTTGAGGGCAGTATTTAATCTCTCTACAGTTCCATTGCAGGAAGCATGGTAAGGACTAGTGTACAAAGTTTAATTGGAAGTAGTCTATGAACTTCAGACATTAAATCAAATTTAAACTGGCTATCTCGGTCAATCTAAATTTCTCGTGAAATCCCTACTCTACAGAAAAGTTCAACTAAACTTTCAGCAATGGTAATGGTATCTATATTGCATAATGGTACAGCCTCAGGATAACGGGTTGCTACATCAATTATTGTTAAAATATATGTGACCACGACTGGAGACAGGAGTAATAGGACCAACAGTATTAATGGCTTTCTATGAAAAAGCTTCACTAATAATTGGCATCTTAGGCATAGGTACCTTTTTAACTTTTGGACCAGTTTTGTGGCAAGAATGACATGAGTGACAAAGCCTGGAAATATCTGCCGCAGCATTTGGCCAAAAAAAACTTATGAAGTATTCTATCCATAGCTTTTCTTGATGAGAAATGACCGGGTATTAAAGATTCATGACCAAGTTTCAATATGGCCTCACGATACTTCAAGGGAACCAACAACTGTTTTCTTTTTAAATCTTCTGGATTTTTACTTTTAGCACATTCACGTCATATCAAACCCTATATTTCTATATATTTTACAGCTTTATTCCTGCAAGATATTTCTTCCTTTGCCTCTACACATTTTCTTATCTTCTCTGAAGACTGGCATGAACGTTGAGCAATAGCAAATTCTTCACTATTTATTGACATATCGGGGACACTATTGACTAAAGGTGAAACAGGTTTAGTTAATCTTAACTGTTGGGCCCTTGTTGTAACATTAACGACTTCATGAGGGTTCATTTCAGAATCACCATTTATTATATCAAGGTCTTCTCTGACATTTTCTTTTAAACCTTAAATTAAACCAATGAACACATCTGCATACTTTATTGGTCATACTACCGCATTAACGTTTCCTTAAAAGAATTTAGATTTAATGTTACGCTTAACCTGTGGTATATAGAAAGGAATGCCAAGAAAATTATAAACTTTAGTAGTCTTCCCTAGTTTGTAATGTTTTGGAAGCATGTCTTCTCTATCTACAATTGTATTTCAGCAGGGATACCAAAGGCTTTACCACTAAAATCAATTAAACAATCCAAAGGTTTCTCTTCCCTAGGCAACACTAATTCTAGGAACTCTGGATTGTTTTATACCATGATATTTAGAAAACTTTCTTGGATTATCTGGGCAATTTGGTTTAATATGGCCAAACTGACCGCACAAATGACACTTAACAGTAGATGTATCTCCTATGCTTTTGGTACCTGTATTCTTTACTTTCTCAACAGAAGTCCTAGATTTTGTCTTCTTATATTTAGTAACACTGTGAGTAATCATATGATGATCAGCTGACATTGCCATTTCATGAGCGTCTACAAACTGTTTTTCCAAAAGAAATTCTCTCAATTTCTTGGAACTATTTGCTAGTATCTGATCCATCACCATAAAATCACAAACTCCTTCAAAAGTTTGATACGTTTGATAACTCTAGCTACCTTTCAAAGTAATCATGCATTCGGCAAACAAGCTGAATGTAACTCTCGCCACTTTCCAAAGTACTTTCCTAAATTTTTGTTCAATGTGCATTGTGATTAACATGAAAATTCTTTAACAGTGCAAGTTTCAGCTCTTCATAATTGTTAGCAATTTCAGGAGAGAGATTGCAATATGCTTTCAAGGCTCTGCCACGCAATAGGATGCCTAATAACACAAGATAATCATCCTTGTCCCAATTATAAAAGACTGCAAGCTTGCAGACCTTTGTATATAGGTATATTTCTCATCTACATCCTCATTAAAAGGGGGAATTTTAGGTAGTGACTTAACAAGCTCAGTTTCTTCTGCAAAACTATGAATACCAACTGCACCAGCTTTAATCTTCGCTGACTCTATTTCATGCTTCCTCTCTTCCCCTCTTTCAGCCCTTTCATTATCCTTCTCAATCCTTTCGTTCTCGCTTTCAGCCATTTCGTCTTTCATTCTCCTATCCTCTTTTTTAGCTAACCTATCTTCCCCATCCTGAATAACTTTTAGCTGTTCCTTAACAAATACTTCAGCTTCTTCAGCATTTAAACCTAGCTAAATAGTCTTATCAAACACACACAAAATATCCATAGCCAATTATATAAATTTTATACAGTTACTCTGAATAAATTCAAAATTACACTTATTCATTAGCCCAGAGTTTGTTAATTACTCAAAATACGACAACAGCGTTAATAAGATTAAGCTTAATCACAAGTACTTCACTAGAAATCAAAACTTATGATTAATTATCTCTAGTCTGGGTACTAGGACCATCACTGCCACTTCAATTTCTATACTATCACAGTACTATGAAATTATAATAACATAAAAGGAAAACTGTTCTAAAGGGTCCACTATAATAAAATGTGTTAAGAGTCTGTATAATTTTTAAAACTTTACAAAAAGCTTTCGAACCCTTCCCTGGGTTCATCTTCAGTCTAAATGAACAGTTAGTTACAACATGTACAGAGGTGAATTTAAAAACAAGAGTCGTTGCAGATCGTTGACACCGGCCGTTAGCTCGTTAATGGACCAGGTGATGAAGAAAGAGGGCAGTCAACTCCAACTAGGTGATTTCTTCTCCCCTATCAATCCTTCTGGCTGCAATTCTGTTGGATCTCTGCAATGGTTGTTGCAACGTTGCAGGAAGTCCTTCATCTGAGGGCGTAGATTGGGCACCATAACCAGACTTCCCTGGGGCAGCGGTGACCTGGACAGGGAGAAGCAAGGCGGAAGCAGCATCAGGAGAGGGAAAAACAGAGCCTGGCCTACAGTTAAAATCTTTTAAGAACATACTAGTAATATAAAAATTAACAAATGGGTCTTCATTGACAAAAGACTTGTTTCCTTATAATGATTCTCCTAAACTTATAGTAGCTCCCTCGACTAGATATACGTTTGGGCGAACATAAGAGAGCTTATGAACTACAATCACAAAACAGTGCAATAGTAGCACATGCATTCAAGAATGATCATAGACCCAACTGGAACGAGGCTAAAATTATCTTTAAAAGTAACAATGTAAATGTTAGATGACTAGTCGAGGGAGCTGCTATAAGTTTAGGAGAATCATTCAAAGGAAACAAGTCTTTTGTCAACGAAGACCCATTTGTTAATTTTTATATTACTATTATGTTTTTAAAAGATTTTAACTGTAGGACAGGCTCTGTTTTTCCCTCTCCTAATGCTGCTTCCACCTTGCTTCTCACTGTCCAGGTAACCGCTGTCCCAGGGGAGTCTGGTTACAGTGCCCAATCTACGCCCTTGGATGAAGGACTTCCTGCAATGGTGCAACAACCATTGCAGAGATCCAACAGAATTGCAGCCAGAAGGATTGATAGGGGAGAGGGAATCACCTAGTTGGAGTTAACTGTCCTCTTTCTTCATCACCTGGTCCATTAACGAGCCAACGGCCGGTGTCAACGATCTGCAACGACTCTTGTTTTTAAATTCACCTCAGTACATGTTATAATTAATTGTTCATTTGAACTGAAGATGTACCCAGGGAAGGGTTCGAAAGCCTTTAGTAAAGTTTTAACAATTATACACGGACTCTTAATACTTTTTAATATTGTGGACCCTTTAGAACATTATATATATTTTTGCAACAGAGTTTTTCCCTAATAAAAGGAACTCTCATGGTGCATGTTTATCATCAGACTAAAATACTGGATCAAGTTTCACCAACTACTGAGTCAACGAAGAAATCTGCCCTTACAGAAAACTTTCGACCAACCACTAAAACCGACAATGACCATAAAGAAATCACCTCTCTCTTAATTTCTAATTTTCTTCCGAGTAATATGAGTGAAAATGTAAACCTTAAGTGTGATTCAAGGTCTTATACTTGAGCAGCTGTCACAACTTACCGTAACAGGGTTTTGTTCATATGACGTCGTATAAGGGTTGGGTTTTATGACAGTACATGAAAAACAAAATAACAGCCTTAATCTAAAGACATCCTACTCACTGCTCCACTTGTCAAGAATTTTAGTCTTATGAGGTCTTAACAAGTTTCCCTTGGCTCTTGATGGGCCATATACATAGGTTCAACCGGATGTAAATTAGAATGCAAAATATATTTAAAAATTATATTTCAACAAATATACCCTTATATCAATATATACAAGTTATGTCATACAAAATAAATATTAACGAAGAAAGTCACAGCATCATAAGAAATAGATGATTAGCGACATGCTGCATTGGAGCCGACATCGAGCAAGGCAATGCAAGTCAGATGTAGGGGACCATTAGCTTTACAGTAATTAGGCAAGAGAGAGGGATTCTGTAAATACATTAACACTGCATCAGAACCCCATAACATTCAAACATTTAGATTTATATAAATGTATAAAAGTAGATTAAATACATTAAACAAATGAAATTATAATAAAACTCAATAGAATCTTAGAAGTCGGTCAGTGGAGGGCTGCTTTGGTAAGATTTTACTGCTATTGAACGCCAACTACCCAAAGATACAAAACTGGAAGTTAAACTGACACCTTTCAACAACTCCATCTATTGACAAGTTTGTTGAAGGCTTCTTAAATAAAACAATACTTTGACAACACCACAGAGGAATATAAGCCAGGTATTTTAGGTAGACTGCCTAATGGACAGGAATCGAATGACATCGTAAGTACTGTCCATGCATGCAAGCATTGCCAGGTCTTACAACCCATCCTCCACCGATGGTGGAGCTTAATTCACCAGCTGTGAATTCAGGGATTTTATGGAGTAATTGGAAATACATTATATCGTTACTTCCCCACGCTACCTGCACAGTCCAGTGGCTATATCAAAGACGCATCTGTTACCGAAGAAAGTGCCCTCCAGCAACATTGACTGTGAAGACTTCGACTTTTGCATCTTGGAGTTACAGAACACTCCAAAATTCAGGGGCCAAATCCTATATGGCCAACCATTTCACTCCTGTGCTCCTGCTCATCCTCAGTCATTCTCACAGGAATGGCTCAAGAAAGCTGAGAATTGCGATCGCTGAACTGCCACTAGAGCTGAACTTGTACAAGGGTCATACATTCAACATGCACATCCCCTACCCAGGTTAGAAGTTGGACAGTTAGTCAGCATCCAGGAACTGACTTCTCACCGCTGGGACAAGTTCATGATCACCATGAGCCATGGAAAGTCAAAGGACTATTAAGTGTGTCTCCCAAGCAAACAAGTATGTTGGAGGAACTGGTGCTTCCTGTACCCATTAACAACGCATGGTGCTGACCCTCTATCTAACATCCCCGTGGACCTTTGCACAAACACAAAAGAGTCCTCCAACAGCTCTCCTACAGCCCCATGTAGATCTCCCAGGTTTACCAGAGAAGAACACCCTCAAGAGAGGACTGTGAGAATGAAGGGGGAGGGAGGTGTAGATCTGTCATTAACACATTGTTGCCTCCCATGTATATCAAATTGTATATTGATAAGTGACAGCTGCATTCTTGCCTAACATGTATATTGATAACTGGCAACCATACACATTCAAATTCAGGCTCCCATACAATATAAAGTGATATGATCCAAGAAAGTGCAGAGGTGATCACATTAAATGCTGCTGAATGTAATTTTTAAGATAAATAAGATACACCAAAACTTTGGAGTCCTTCCAGGCTCACTTCGAAGCCATAGGGCTTGGGGTGTTTACATTCAAAGAATCAGTTTGCTACTGCCCCACTTAAGTTCTCTTGTGTTACAGCTCAAAATAATCATTAGAATTGTTGAGTTATGATTTTCCAAGGATAAAAGACTCCATCGGTTAATTTTTACAATTTTATTGGTGACCATGGAGTTGGTTGGTGACAAAATGAACAGAAGTGATGTTATTTGTGTACAGAGCATTTTAAAAAATAAAGTGGTCATGAAGTTTATAATTCAGAAGATACTTTCACAGAAGTTGTACAAGAATATGGAGATACAGTTATCCAGTTAAGTGAGGTGAAAAATGTTAAAAGATTCAATCTTGGTTCATCGGTGACGTATGTATAAAGTAAGAAATGCCACTATCGAAATGTCAGATGAGGTTGTCATATCAGTTTTGAGTAGAATGGAAAGGTGAAGAGTATAAGACATAAAAGTCATATGGGTCTCTTCTCTAGCCTGTTAAACAGGACTCAGACTATTAAAATGAGACTTGGGGAGAACATCCCCTCATCCAATAATATTAGTCTATTTAATATTACCATCTTATATGATGAATAAAGGCGAACGTGTAATAGATGTGGGCAAACAAATCACCTGGTTAAAGACTGCACAAATGAACTAGGAGAGCAATTATGCAGATTGAGTAAAGAAAACTTTACCTTATGAAACAATAGAATAATACAGAAAAAGAAAGCCCAGAATTAGTAAACACTGAAGTTGAAGGAAAGGAAACGGTAGATAAAGGAGAAACTGATGAAGAAATACTATTTGATAACAACGACGAAGAGCCAGGAGGATGAGACGTTCTTACCACAAGTTTCACAAGATGAAGAAAAAATCAGGAATGTTAGAGATGCTATTATTTGCGAATATAATAACAGCGATGAGATAGATGAAAAGACAAATCCTCTGATTTCCCAGTCCGAGGATGAGTGAACCTTTCAAGTGAAAGCTCAAGCAGAAGTGCACAACAAAAACAAGGACGAAGCGATTATTGCGGTTACAGAAAAACATTTTCTCTTGAAAAAACAGTGGATGTGACTAAAAAAAATAAAAACAAAGGAAGGAAAACGACGGGAAATGGCAAGCTTATGCTGGTGATAGTTCTAGTATCCGTATGACACTCACAAAGGACCAATGATCAGTTCAGTCTGACAAGATTGGTAATGGCTTTGATGATGTTCAGATGCAGGCAGAGAAGAGTTCTAATGAAGAACTTGTCAAAATTCCGACTACAAATCATATAAAGTGGACGTGAAAGTGAGCCTCATTTTTCTTGTGATTTGACGTCTTCACTTTTCTAAATATAGCTGTAATAAATATTAATGGTTTATGTACCGTGAATAAGCGACTTTATGTGCATGCACTATTTTAAAATTTCATATGTTCAGGAGCACAACATTAAGAACTGTAAACCAATTGACAAAAAGTTGGAAAGCAATGTGAAATCATATTGGTTTCCAGCCTTCTGTTCGAAGGTGGTTCTGCAATACTAATGAATAAATTGTCATAAATAAAGGTTCAGAGTCATGAGATAGATGTTGGGGAGATATCATTAGACCTAGTGCCGGATGCTGAATTTGGAATACTAGCTAATGTATATGTTCATCAGGAAATTGTAAGAAAAGTGACAGCAGAGTTATTTCAAAACTCGTTGGTATAGTATTACAGAAATAATTTTCAATATGTAATCATCCGAGAGGGCTGGAATAACACAACCAGTAATAGAGAGCGCTGGAAACTTGATAATGATCTTGTTTCGAAGTGTTTGCTAAGTTTTAAAAGTATCCTTAAACTTAAAGACGTCTAGTTTGTAAATAGTATATAAATACAATATACTCATGTGTCTAGCTAGAATATTGTTAGTAACGAAAATATTCCAGTATCATAGTTTGATCATAATGTAATTCAAACTATGATAAAACATGGCGTGATCCGACCGCCATCTTACTCGAGCCGCGTGCAAGAGTTTCCCCTCACTCATAAGTTGTAAACAGTATCTTCCTAAGTGGTCTTTGTAAGTAATACTCATACTTAGTGCTACACATACTAACAACAAGGATCAAATAAAAAAGACACAAATTAAACACGTTCATAATATTCTCAGTTATAAGTGGAAACACTAAATAATTGAACATAGACATTGCCTCTAAATCCAGTACACCAAATAAATTAAAACGTGCTAAGATCTATGGTCAAATAGGGCCAACGAAAATTGAAATAAATGCTCTATATCTTATTAAAAATCATTTTTCTGTATTGCTTAACATGCACATTATTCATTTTTTACGCTTTCATTCTAACAAATAAATCTTAAATAACGTATCCTAAAAATCCTGTATCTTTAACTTAACATGAAATACCCTTTTCAGACCTGTTCAGGCTCTTCCAAAGGGCTCTCCGACCCCTCCAGCAAGAACAACAACAAAAACAACAACAAAGTAGTTTGTAGGCTTACTCCCTGAGTAAATGAAAAATGTAAAATGTAGAAAAATAGAAAATGTAGAAAAAGGGAGCAAAAGCTGCTGGAAACTAAATTCTAAAATCTCCATTGATACATTTTTACTTGAAAATTTTATTATAATTTTGGAAAAGTAGGAACACAAGAGTGACAAATCTTAATTCCATTTTAGAAATCATAAATAAAGAAATATATAGAACAATTCTTGATGTCAGTCTTGAGAAATAAACTTGAAGTTCATCCAGTTTTGTGCAATAAATATGAAGAAATTAGTGTTACCCTTATATGCTCTGGAACAAGAGTAAAATGTCCTAAATTGCATATTATATTGAAAACGAAGATTGGAACTATCTTAAATGACTCAAAAGTTGTACAGAACGAATTTTGAGTTTATTCATATGGGAAGACAAAAAATTATGAAGCAAAGCAAAATGTATTTGTGAATTTGATTGATAGTTATAGGAGGAAAGGAAAGTAAAACGATAACTGAAGAACTGACAGAATCTGGAGTTTGGAAAGCTATTTGTGGCATGAAGAACGGAAAATGTCTGGGAATTGGCGAATTATCGTTTTTTATAAGAATATGTGGTGGACTACAAAATCTGAATTTTATATAAGTAATAAGATATTTATTTAAATAATCTGTAATGCTGAAAGATGGTAACAAAGGACTGATAAAAATGGCATTAAAAAGTGGCAATCAGCATTTAATTGCCAACTGGCGGCCCATCACGATGCTTAATGTAGATTATATAAAGCATAGCAGTATATTTTGTAAATGATAAAAATATTCCTGTTGTTCTAATTAACCTTGAATGTTGTATTGCATTTTTTCACATAATGGATTTAAGTTTTATTTTTCGGATATCAGGAAGATCAGGATTCTCAAATGAGTTTATTACATTAATTCAAATGCTTTACGTCAACACTGGATCCTGCTAGTGTATAAATGGTAACTTGCCTGTAAGTTTCCAAAACAGACAGGTTTTTTAAAAACCCTTGCTAAATTCTTATAATCATACAATTTAGGTCTCCAATTTTCTGTCAGTGCAAGGTGACCTTTTTTGCAAGCAGTTTGATTACACCAACATACTTGCTCTTGGACATTCGCTTTACATCACATATATAATTTAACACAGTGATAAAATCATGCTGTATAATGTTCCAAAATTTCTTGTAGAATTCAATATGGAGACCATCGCACTTCCGACTTTCCCATAACATGTTTCCCATAGCATACCACGCATCCTTTCTTTGAATGAATATCAGTAGATAAAGCTTTAAGTTTTGACCATTCAGCACTGGTCAATACTTGTCCAGACAAAAGGTCATATACCGTCGGTCTCCTTCAACCAGACGAAACGTGTTCTCAAAATATTCCTTATTTCGCACAGAAATCGCATTCATACCCTCAACAGTCATGCCATCTTCCATTTTAAGTTTAGTAAAAGATTATATTTTTTATTTATTGTTTAGTTTTCTCTTTGCCAAGCAAATAGGAACAAACTCTTTCACCTTTCAACATCTCATCAGTTTTTATCCTAACCTTCCTACCTTCTGAAAACTCTTTCTGTATATAACAAATTCTTTTTTTCAGTGTTTGGAGCATGTCGTACTTAATCCCCGTTCTATAATGGATACCATTTAACTATTGTAACCTCCAATGTAAAAGGTTCAGTAAACCATATTTTTCCTGTGAGAGTATTTAGGATAATTCAACGAGCAAATCTTTACTGCATAACTTTACCCAGTCCCACCCCTCCAACATATCAGGGAACTTGCATTTATAATTATAAGATTGTCTCCGTTTCCACGAGTCTTGAATATCTGAGTCCAAATTTTTACATTCAATTTCCAATAATCTGTTGATGTTTTAAATAGATCACCTTTATACTCGAGAGGACCATATTGTGATCTGAAAAACTCGTGGGAATTGTTTGTTTTCTCATATTGTGACGGAACAAATTTACTGTAAATTCTATCAATTCTAGACCCGTAATTTTCTTTTACATACGTACATTCAGGGACACCTCTAGAAAACTGATAAGTATCCTTTAACGCTGAATTATGAACTATTATCATTGCTACAGAACCTGAAATAGCGCACAATTGAAATCACCACCAAATATCAGGGAATCAATATGTCGTGTCTCAGAAAAAAAAGTGAGATAATTCCAAAAAAGCTCATTCTCTCTCTATATATAGTCCTCCCTGAACCTGTAGGCGCATATGCATTTACATTGGGGATAATGCAACCATTAAATCTTACCTTATCCGTCCGTTACAAGCTCCTTCTGTTGACAAAACCACCATACCATTCTTTCTAGAAACAGAACATAGTCCCTCCTTTTAAACAAACCGTAGAGTTCAGTATAATGATTACAATAGTTACTTAAATAGTTTAAGCCATCGACATTCAATGTCGCTATCAGTAAAGCCATGGAAAAAAACAAAATCATAACTACTTCTTCGGTAAGCTGTCTTTGCTTTGTATTTTCGTTTCTTTCCTCTTCTGTTGTGATAAAACCTGCTAATTCTTTCCATAATAATATTCCACTGGCTTTCAGTAGATGTATCCAAGATCCGCTCTTCATATCGAAGCAGGACTACCTTCTTTTGGTTTCAACTGACTTTCATGCTAATGAAATCATGGATACATTTTTGTATTATAAGTGTTATGAATGAATATTGTTGTTACTATAGTCGATTTTTTTTTTCGGCTGGTGTAAAATTCGTCAGATATAATACACCTGGCTGAGGAGGGACACAGAGGATTTCTGTTTTTTAAACAATCTCTCCACACCAAGTTATTTCGATTCTCTCAAGAAGATTATGAATAAATACAAGAGCAAACTAGACCAAAAAAAATAATCACCTGACATTTATGTAAAGAAAACAAGAGAAATGAAAAATTAGTGCGATTGTCAATTGTTTCTATCGTTAATGTTTAATGAGTCAGTGTTTAGCGAATTGTTAGGGTTTAGTGAGTAGGCGTTTAGTGAATGTTTATGAGTAAGTGATTGATGAATGCTTAGGGTTTAGTGACTGTTTAATGTGTCATTATTCAGTGAATGTTTACTGAGTCTTTAGGGTTTAATGAATGGTTTGTGAATGTTATTGAATGTTTATTGTGTAAGTATTCAGTGAATGTTTTGTCTTTAGGGTTTTAGTAAATGTTTTGTGAATGTTAAGTGAACGTTTAGTGAATGTCTTGTAAATGGTAGTGTTAAGTGAATATTTAGTGTGTAAGTATTAAGTGAGTGTTTAGGGTTTTAGTGAAAGTTTTGCGAATTTTAAGTGAGCGTTTAGTGAATGTCTTGTGAATGTTAGTGTTTAGCAAATGTTTAGTATGTAAGTGTTTATTAAGTTTTTAATGAGTGGATGTTCATTCACTGTTTAGTATTTAATAAGTATTTAGGGTTTGGAAGGCATTTAGTATTTAATGAGTGCCTAGGTTTTAATGAATGTTTAGTGTTTAATTAATGAGTGTTTGGGGTGTAATGAGTATTTACTAAATTTAGTGTTTTAAGTGTTTAGTGAGCATTTACTGAAGAGTGAGTGCCTAGTGAGTGTTGGGTATTCAGGGTGTTTTGTGTTATTGAGAGTGTGTGTGAGTATGTTAAGTGTGTGTGTGTAGTGAATGTATGCAAGTGTGAGTGCTTACTGAGTAAGTGCATTGTGAGTGTTGGTGTTTAGTGATTGTACTACATTACTGTTTAGTTAGTGCTTCGCTACCTTATGCAAAGAAAGTCCTGTATTTACACAGGAACCATTTATGCTTGACACTGCTTAGATCCAAGAGCAGATGCTTAGGCCTGACCACAATGGTTGGCGTGCTTAGGTGTGTTTTCGTAAGGTAATTTTTCTCTGTGAAATTGGGTCGAATAATAATAATAATAATAATAATAATAATAATAATAATAATAACTAATAATAATAATAATAATAATAAATAATAATAATAAAGATTAAAAAAAAAGTAATAGAATAATAAAATATAGTACTAAGAGCTGGACCGAGACCTTTCAATATGGCCTTCCGCCTTGCACACAGCTGACATATTTGCTCATTCGGTTGTCCGATTTTTATGACTGTTGGAGGCGCATTATAAATCATATTGACAATGGTAAATACATTGAACAGACGTGAGGATATAATATGATGTTAGTGCCTGTCTACTGGATATAATGAACAAATAAAGAAAAAAATATTACTAGGGAGAAAATTAGCCGAATAATGGTCGTCAAAGCAAGCATCGATAGAATGTATTGCAACACATTACATAGGCTGCCTGTGGTGCGTGCCGGCGGGAAGTTAAGAGACAAACGCACTCTTCCCTGAATATATATGGTACCTGATACTTGGTGATAGTGTACAGATCAATTTGAGTGAGGCAGCCGAAAATAAGTGGACTATTAGATAACTGACATGATATTATAGGCCAACTTAATTTGGGAGTCAGGAGCTCCAAGTTGTATGATCGTCAACTTCGGGAGGGGGAATAAAATGGGGGAAATGTTTTAATCTTTATAGTTAGCTTATCCTGAACAATTCATTCACATTTCCGTTTCCAGTAATTATTTGTGTTGTGATACATCATCTCTTTGTGAATGTGCGGGTGTTAAAACGGCTCTTTATGATGGGACTTTGGTCTTAGTATCAATCGAATTCCCATATCCGATAAAAATTTCATTTTATCCACACGAACTAACAGCAACTAAAGAACAATTCAGTTATGGTAAGACACATTGGGCTACGAACCTCGACATGGCTGCAGTGTCCTAACTATAGGCAAGAAAAGAAAATGACCAAAGACGCTATTAAAACGAGAATACTTATCTTACATTTCTTTTTTTAGAGGAATTGAGAGTGGCACCATATGACTGGTTTAATTATTCAAAAATGGCTCAGCACACATACTTGTAGCTGTTGCCACTTGTGACCCCCTCCCATTCAGATAAAATACTTTGTGTGAAGTTATAACTCCAAACCAAAGGATAGTGCTAATATTATATATAGTATATATGTAAGTGTTTACATAATAAAAATATGGAATGTTATTCCATATATATAAAAGACTAAAACTAAAGAGGTCAACCAGATTGCTTGCAGGAATGTGATCAGACCAGAGACGCTAAAGATGACGTATACAATAAAAGTAGGCTAAGATAACATGCCGTCACCTGTAGTCATTCAATTGTTTATAAACTTTAGTCCAAGCTCCCTGCTTGAGACAACTACCGCGACCTATAATTCAAACGGCCTACGTGATCTATAGTGTCTCATTTTGATTGTATGTTCGTATGTAAGTATGTCATCTGATTGTATGTTCATATGTTCGAGCTACTGTCTGTTCCTTTATGACTGGTAACGGAGATGGTAGTAGAGGCAGAATAGAGTTAGCTATCGTCATTAGAAGACCTGTACCTCTTTACCTAAGCTTTATCATGTAGAGAGAATAGAATTAGCCATCATCATTGGCAGAAGCGATCAAGCTATCGTCATTAGAAGACTTGTACAATCATACCTGATCTTCACCATGTAAATTCAGAAGAATATATATATTTTTATACTTCGTGTTTTCTACAAGAACCTCCTCACCGAATCATCATGAGTTTAACACATCGTCGTCATAACCAAGAAGATAATACCGACTTCGTAAGTGATCTACAAACCCCAAGACACTCCATTGAATATGGAAGTGCAATACCAACCGACTTAGCGTAAGATTATCGCAAGTCTAACATTACCTCATAGGGCACCTTATTATACAAGGCAACAGCCCTAAAAGTGGTGGCAGCGACTGTACGCGCCTAAAAGTGGTGGCAGCGTCACAGAAGAACTCTACAACTTCTCCGAAGTAAAACCAGAATAATAAATCATGAAGTCAACGACGACGGAAGCAGCAGATTAGCAGATTCTTCAAGCAACTTAGTATCATCGTTTAGTGAATAACTTCAGGAAACAAAACCGACGTGTCCTTTTCCTACGGCAACGCAAGCTTCGTCTCTCATTAGAATCATTCAAGAAAACATCGTTATTGAGCGTTTCCGGCAACTCAAGAAAACAACCGAACGCGTCTGCAGCATCGGATCTACAAGGGCTCGAATCATCCAAACATCGCGCACGGGGGAAACTCAAGCCAAAAAACCAGGTCATCCACTAAATAGAGGAGGACCAAGGCCATGTGTCGTTATCGGAACACCGTGACTTCCCACAAAATCAAGCTAAGTACAACCTTTTTATTCATTTGGAGTAACTTTGAGTGTTTCCTTTGCAGGTCGAATTTCGTTATTCCTGTGGCTGAAGTTACGAGACATTCTTAATCTTACCTTTTTTTTACAGAAATTATCTACATCATTGAGATTTCGCTAATGCGAGTTTTTTATCTTTGAGTGTCTGTTTCCAGAAGTTCTACTGAAATATCATAATCATATACTATGTTAATTTTATCATTTTGGGTGATTATTAATCCCTTACGTAACAAATCATATTAAACAGTGAATATGCGTTTACGCAGTGGACGTCTGTATTTATACAGATGCATGGATAGGGTCGTTAGGCACCGTAGTGATTAGAAAACACACAAAAACAAGTGGAACACCCGTACAAATCTAGATAAATTAGAGGGTCAGGACAATAAAGACTCCTGTGCAAAGTCCCGATCGCAGTTTTAGCCTTGAGTTTTTTGAGTTATATGCATAAAATATCGAACCTCAATGACTCAACTTTACTTTAAAAATACGGCTGGATTGCAAGGAATAACATGTCTATAAAAAAACTTTCATTAGGCTAAATGCGCTGACCAGGATTTCTCACTATTTCAAATTTTAGCAAAGAATGAAGTAAACAACAGAAAGTACAAACAGTTATTATTGAATGCAGTAGAGATAACTTGTCTTAATAGTAATCGCTCAACTCCTAATAGTTCGTCATTCACACGTTCGTTGTTTTACACGTAACCAACAACAGAATGCTAAAAACACACAATGCGTTGCCGATGGTAAACAGTAGCCCTAAAATTTCAGAAACAAACAAATCGTGCTTAAGCACTTGGGTAGTGTGTCATCCAGTCAAGCGGTCAAGGTCAGTCAAAGCTGCCGAAGTTTTCAAAGCAAAGCAAATTCCACACAATAAGCGACTCTAGCAGAGTGGGGAAAAGCGATGTTGGATCATACATGCCAATATCTTTTTGAATTAAAAGGATTTTTCCTATGAATCACACGACCGTATCAAGTAATCAGAGTAGGTTATCGTTTTTTTTAATACATAAGTTATTATAAGTAGTTGTGGATTAAGCCCGACTGTACGCGCCATAAAAATTAGAATATCTTGTTTTATTTCTTTAGTACACGTAATATCCTGTATTTACGGACTCACCGTCTGTTGTTCGAACTTCCCTAATGAGAAGTCCGGATAAGCGAGCGCTTACAGATACCTCTATAGTTATAAAAAACATTGATCTGTATCTATCCTCCTGCAAATAAGGCGTGTTTATCAAAGGAAAATCCTATAAACCTTCAAACATATTAAAATCTGTTTGAACAAAAAAGAGACAGTTAATCAAATAATAACTTATATAGAGGAACTATACATTTGTCTCATAAATCGTAACATTGTTCAAATGACCCAACAGAATTCTCCCACAACCGCAGTCGCAGTATGCACGCAAAATCTCGAGAAGCATGCACCCTCGAATGTCTTAGTGCGTGTAAAAAGACTTTGCTGGGAAATGAAATTTTAATCCTTCCCGACACTCTGAAATATAACGATTTCCGCGAACAAAGCCCTAGACACGGTTGACTAGCAGCAACAAGTTAAATCTAGTGATCCACAAACGTATACATATCGTGGATACGGAAGTTATAAATATCGCATTTTTTATTGTTGCTAATTTTTAATCCCGCCCAACCAGTCGTAGATGAATCTCTCTGATAATCTATTTAAAGTAATATCCGTAAAGTCATTCAAGCAGAGGTGATTCAGCAGAAATTTTTTTTTATCTTTTACCTGAATACCAGGAAGTTTCTCCACTAGCGAGTGATCTCTGGGAGAAAAACGGATGTCATTGAAAACAAAATACGGTCTAAGGACAAACATAAAGCTATATACGTACCCTAGTGTAGAACCCCAATGAAATTTCAAAATAGAAATAAATGACGAAGTTGAAAAATGTTAGTAATAGGACTCATTAGGAAATCAAATAGCCCATATAATTTTTCCCTCAAACGCCAGAATAAATTATTTTTCACCAGCTTGGACTTACTTAAAGGCTTTTACCTGATACCATTACCTAAGTGATTGTACCTCATATACCGTTTTCAGCACACTCATGGGACATTATCAATTTTTACGTATGCCTCCGGCTTACGTTGCGCCCCAATTATAATATAGTGTTTGGAGACTTTTAGGGGATACCCTACATGCCTATTGGTTGGTCTTGTAATCTTTTCTAATACTTTAGAAGTACATTCACATAAACTAGAGCTAGTGCTACAGAGACAAAGACAAATAATCTCAGAGTAAAATATCTAAATGTGATAGTTTTTTAAAAACCGAACATGTTTATCTAGGTTTTATGTGTCTAGTCAAGGTCTTAAAGTAGTCCATGTAAGGTGTCGGCTATTCATAACTTCCCGGTACCTATTAACGTAAAAGGGGGATACAGCACTTTGCGCTGTAGTGGGTATTACAATCGTATGTAAACATGTAACTCTTCAATCATGACAGATCCTTAACAGATCTCACGAAGAAGAGCTGTTAGATTTATTATGGTCTAAAAAGCATCAACAAGCGTTCGATATCTTAAAAGCGGAATAATGCAGCTCACCTAACTTAAAAATCCCTGATTTAAATAAGGAATTTTTTTCTTATTGCAACAGACGCCTCAGACCAAGGGGTAAGAGGGGTACTACTTCAGTAATATGATAAACAGTTCTTTCCTATAGCTTTTTATTCACGTAAACTAAAGCCCTCTGAAAGTAAATAAGCAGTAATAGGCAAGGAAGGGCTAGGTATCTTTAACTCACTAGTACATTTTAAGGTCATAATCTATGGCTATCCTGATAAAGTCCTTACTGAACATGAGTCCTTTACCGAGTTTTTCAAAGGCTTTAATCACAGTCCAAAGGAACTCGGTGACAATGATCATTCAGGTCTTTGGAGCCAAGATAAGATATCTACCTGGGAAAGACAATTATCATAGCTGACGCATTATCCCGCAATCCGCACCATACTGCAAAGAACCATTAATTAGACTAAAAGATATAGAAACATTCCGTGCCTATTGTTAAAACCGTATCTAAACAAGAAAATTCCTTAACCCAAGAGATCGCGAGCATTGAATATCTGGGTCGGAGCGCCGAACTGTTACAAACTGAACAAAGCAAGAGTCAGCAGCAATAAGCAAAATAATAAACACTTCGAACGGAAACAGGGTCAGCGGCTAAGCAAAAACAATAAACACTTCGAGCAGAAACCCTAAAGCAAAAGTATATTTAAAGTATGTGTATCAGAATAATGTAATCAAGTGTAATATTATATGTAGGTCCGTGACGAGGAAAACCCGAAGAACACAGCAGATGACTAACGACCAGGTAGTAATAATAATCTCTTTCATACCAATCGTCCTAAACTGGTTGCATTCCGTCATCCAGGGTTCCCTATTATGTCACAGACAGCCAAATCACTATTTTACTGGCCTACAATGCTTACAGATATAAAAAGCACATAACTAATTGTAACACGTGTCATGAAAATAAGGGATACACTAAGACACCTGTCAGTTTAAGGGCCTATCCTGTGCCAAATCAATCCTTGAAAGAATATACGTAGAATTATTAACAGAATTACGAGTCTGACAGAGGGAATAAACACTTCTTAGTGTTAATAGTTCCTTGACACGTTATATAGAATTAATAGCACTAAAACAAAACACGCAATTGAGTGCGTTAGGAATATTTATGAGTGCTAAATCAGTAAACATGGAATTTAACACATAATAATAATCTGACTTGGGTGGTGTAAATCAATAATAATCTCCTTAACTCGTGTGTGAATTCCGTTCCATTATGAAAACCAATACCATATTTTATCACCCAGTCAATCGGTTTGGTAGAATAAGAGATAAATAAGAAAGTGTCAATGTCTTACGAGTTACAACTCGTGATATTGGATCCGAACTGGATTATAGCGGTTCTCGCGGTTTCAAATACCTTTATCAGTCATATCTTGTATCTATAGAATTGATACCGCAAGTAGCCTTATACGGTACGCCGCTAGAACACTTTTCCACATATTCAAGCCAACCATTAATTTATCAAATATATAAAAAAAATATATAATAATAAATATAAAAAATAAAAATAAAATAAATATGGATACAAGTGGAGTCAATATAATACACTCCGTAAGAAGTCGGAAGGGTTACAAATTATAACAAAAAAACGGAATCACGATAAAATCAATAAGCAAAAACGTAGCCATAGGTTAATTAAATATCCAAATATATATGCGTAAAGATTTGAACTCTAACTTAACGCTTTAGTAATGACAAATAAGCTAAAAGTTCAAACACATAGCAAAACCTACTGACATATTGTCTGTCCCGGTGATTTATATTCGTAGTCAATGAAAAAAAAATAATAATAATAAATAAAAAAAATAAATAAAATAATATAAAATAAAAGAGATTTTAAAGTCAGGAAGTCTAGAAGTGAAAATGTTATCTATGGAATAATCCTATATGAATCTTATACAGGGCTAATAATATATATAGAATTTGTATGGAAACCTTTTTCATTAGTTTGAATAAGGAATATTTAATTTAACATAAATACACTTATTTGCAATCATGCAGATATCCAACATGAAACTAATATATTGTTCAATTTTGGTACTGTTTTTTTTTTCAGACATTCTTTTCGTGTGGGTCGACTATTAAAAAACAAAAAAACAAAAAAATTTATACAAAGTCGTTTCTTTTACAGCAAGTAACGTAACTCTTAAGCTGGTGACGACGTCATAGGTCTAGAAGATGCCTGTCGCGTTTTGCCGACTAATCATTGTTCTTTATAACCTCAATAAACCACTTGCGAAGCGGATTGACGAGGAGAAAGCGAACGCTCATGAACTTCACATGTGGTTCATAGGTCACATGACATACCACATAACCTATTCTTATCCGTGTGTGCAATGCAACTTTAGTTAAGGACTTGCAATCATTTTAAAATTAACAAACAAAAATAAGCAAATCGAATTTCTATAACATCAAAATGAATTAATTTTTTTTTCTGAACCTCATAGACAATTAGAAGTATCAAGTCATGGATATGAAATATTTACTTGCAACATTAGCCTATTACAATTCAAGTAAAACATTCATGGGGGAAAACAATGTCAACATTTTCTTGAAAAACCCAAAAGTTTAATATAAGAAAATTAGTTTACATAGTGGGTTCTTTCGTTGCATCTCTAGCCTATTAATAAAGTTTAAAAATTAACCTCAGAGGATGCGCGCGAGAAAATTGAATATGAAACTTTTGCTAGGGGCACATAGGATCAGATTTTATCACAACTTAATTTCAGTTAGCATAGAGAAACACAGAATCATGATTAATATTCTCTTTGACTCTTATGTTGCCTGGCAATCTTACAAATAGCTCCGTTTTCCACTTCTTTGTCTAGTAACTTACTACCAGTAATATCGAATTTTCCTTGGGATTTGTATTGATATCTGTTTATTTTTTATAATTATGGATATTTTTACAAGTCATCATAGACCTGGATAGGTTCACTCATTGTTAATGCCATGGATAAAAACGTTTGTTCAGCTGACTCTTTTGAATTCCACAAATATCAGCGAATTCATGAGGGTTAAGTCTGGTCTTAATGGCTCTCTTCCCCCCTGTATTTGGATGTCGTCTGAATTTACTTTGCCCTTGTGACAAATATAATTTCACTTGCAGGCTGATTAATGGAACCTGCTTACAGTATCCTGCAGTACGAGAGTTTCACATCGCAACTTCAAAAAAATCGTTCGTTGCTGCGGACGACGGCAGTCGAGTAACAACCACCTACAATGTGAAAGGAATAAGCACCATCATGGACTTCTTCGACCAACACCGTATCCCGTCGTTAATCTCGTTTTAATGCGGAATGCTCCAGCGGCTGTCGGAAATCGACTACAAAAGGGACATACTTCCGACAATTACGACCCGAAGGATATTCAACTCTACTTTGCTGGCGAAGGACTCGTGCTGGGGATGATTTTATTCAACGCGAACGTATTCGTGTGGCTTAGGATGCAGAGAACAAGTATGAGCGCAAAATAGAACGTTGGACCCGGCCCAGGCAAATTTTCCCCTTGTTTTAACCATTTGAAATTGGCCCTTTCATTTGGCTATAGGTGGTTGTCTGGAACTGTGTAATGGACGAAAAGTTGTTCGAACGCTAGTTAAATGTGAAGTAGTATATAACCACGGTCATGTATCCTATACATAGTAAGTATCATTGATCCTATATAATATGATCATAAATAACAGAATCGAAATATATTTTTGCGTGTACGCACTAGGAATCTATATATAAATGATCATAAATAACCGAATTGAAATATATCTTTGCGTGTACGCAATAGGAATTTATTTTAAAGTGCACATATATTAATCATAATTATATGAATCCATATACATATGTATAAACAAATCAGGTAGCCTATAATCAATCTGTTACTTTTTATCTTACCAATATCTGCAGTTATATATGAGTTAGTATATGGATTAATGAATCAGATATATAACATTTAGCATAAAAATCAACGAATCAATCAGCACCTAAACATAAATAATTTTTATCAATTCATATATGAAATTTTTTATCAGTTAAAAATATGATTTTTATCATGTTAATCTTCATTCTATGCAATTATCAGAGTACATTAGTATTTTCTGTAGCATATGTATCTTAATGAGATGAAGTGAAAAAACTGTATCAGTATATATCACGTGATCACTATTATTTACGAATATCATAATGGCATATTATGTATAATATTTTATTACTTGAATCTGTATTTGGGTACACCATGAATTTTTTTTACTTATAAGTACTTTCTATTTTCACATAGTGTCTGTATCACACTCCTATAAGTCAAATGCAAGTCAAGCATGAGTAATATTCAGTGGTTGGTTTGGGTAGCTGACCGAGCTAATGTAAGTGTTTACATAATAAAAATATGGAATGTTATTCCATATATATAAAAGACTAAAACTAAAGAGGTCAACCAGATTGCTTGCAGGAATGTGATCAGACCAGAGACGCTAAAGATGACGTATACAATAAAAGTAGGCTAAGATAACATGCCGTCACCTGTAGTCATTCAATTGTTTATAAACTTTAGTCCAAGCTCCCTGCTTGAGACAACTACCGCGACCTATAATTCAAACGGCCTACGTGATCTATAGAGTGTCTCATTTTGATTGTATGTTCGTATGTAAGTATGTCATCTGATTGTATGTTCATATGTTCGAGCTACTGTCTGTTCCTTTATGACTGGTAACGGAGATGGTAGTAGCGGCAGAAATAGAGTTAGCTATCGTCATTAGAAGACCTGTACCTCTTTACCTAAGCTTTATCATGTAGAGAGAATAGAATTAGCCATCATCATTGGCAGAAGCGATCAAGCTATCGTCATTAGAAGACTTGTACAATCATACCTGATCTTCACCATGTAATTCAGAAGAATATATATATTTTTATACTTCGTGTTTTCTACAAGAACCTCCTCACCGAATCATCATGAGTTTAACACATCGTCGTCATAACCAAGAAGATAATACTGACTTCGTAAGTGATCTACAAACCCCAAGACACTCCATTGAATATGGAAGTGCAATACCAACCGACTTAGCGTAAGATTATCGCAAGTCCTAACATTAACATCATAGGGCGCCTTATTATACAAGGCAACAGCCCTAAAATATATATATATATATACTATATAAAATATTAGCACTATATATATATATATATATATATTATATATATATATATATATATATGTATATATATATATATATATATATATAGTATATATATATATATATATATATATATATATATATATATATATATATATATATATATAGTATATATAGATATATATATATATATATATATATATATATATATATATATATATATATATATCTATAGATATATAATATATTATATATATATATATATATATATATATATATATATATATATATATATATATATATGATATATAATATATATTTATATATATACTATATATATACTATATATATATATATATATATATATATATATATAGTATATATCTATATAGTATATATATATATACATATATATACATATATATATAATATATATGTATATAATATAATATATATATATATATTATATATATATATATATATGTATATAGATATATATACATAACAATATATATACAATATATAATAATAATATATATAATTATATATATATATATATATGTATATTAGGTATATATATACAATAATATATATATAGAAAACTATATATAATATTATCTACTATCCTTTGTGGAGTTATTACTAATATAATATATATTATAATATAATATAGCACTATCCTTGGTTTGGGTTATTATATATATATATATATATATATATATCATATATAGTCATAATATATATTATATATATATATACTATATATTATTATATATATATTATATATATTATATATATATATATATAGTATAATAGTATGTGTTGTGTGCGTGTGTGTGAAACTATAGAAACGTAGACCAAGCCTAGTAAGTCTCACACATAGTATTTCTATAGATGTGATGGAATTAATGAAGTGAAATATTCCAAACTTCAATAAGAATTTTAAAAAAATAACCCCGGTAGTAATTCCTATCCTGCAACATCATTATATTTCTTGAATTTTTTGCCTTTAACATTTTATCAGGCTCACGATTTTCAGATACTTACCATAGTTCTAATATTAATATTGCCTATGATAGATTTTGAATTATTTCAAGGTGTCCCATCTCTTCCTTCCAATCGTAGGTTATGTCTGTGAATGTGTAACCACCTACTAAAATGTCTGTCATTTCCACCACAGTACTCTAGGATGTGCAGTGCTATTGTAGTACAAATTATACTTGGTATCTCCGATGTTGGATGCAGTTCCTCGCTCCCCCTCCCCCTCCCCACTCATTGTGGGGCGTCTGTCAGGGGGTAACCACAGTATTCTAGGATGTGCAGTGCTATTGTAGTGTAAATTTTACTCAGTATCTCCTAAGTTGGATCTAGATCCAATTAACCCACCCTTTTCAGTGCGTCTGTCAGGGGGAACCTACCCTCCAAAATGTCTGTCACTGGTCATTCTATAATCAGTAGAGTCTGCAGACATATTATATATTAGTTTCATCTGGTATCTCATATATTGGATCTAGACCCAAAATCTAACGAGCAATTAGTGGTGCTTGTTAAGTAAGACACCCATATATTTTCGGCAGAGGGTCAGTTTCTCAGTTTACATGTCTACTCCTAAATACTGGTAGGGGTTACAGTCGGTATCTCGTTCGTTGTATCTCAACGGTCCGGGCAGCCGCTCTAGTAGGAAGTGCAATACGAAAAATGAAACCATAAACCACAAAGCAAGTGAATATCTGGCACTTGCACAGAACCAGTACAAAAAGAGGCATGATTCAGTAGCAAAAGCCCTCCACTGGAGCCTGTACAAGAAACACCAGCTACCTAGCAGTAATAAGTGGTACGAGCACCAACCTGAAGGAGTGATAGAAAACGATCAGGCATAGATCCTCTGGGACTGTGGTATCAGAACAGATAGGGTGATACGTGCAAATAGACCAGACGTGACGTTGATTGACAAAATCAAGAAGAAAGTATCACTCATTGATGTCGCAATACCATGGGATACCAGATTTGAAGAAAAAGAAAGGGAAAAAATGGATAAGTATCAAGACCTGAAAATAGAAATAAGAAGGATATGGGATATGCCAGTAGAAATTGTACCCATTATCATAGGAACACTAGGCACGATCCCAAGATCCTTGAAAAGGAATCTGGAAAAACTAGAGGCTGAAGTAGCTCCAGGACTCATGTAGAAGAGTGTGATCCTAGAAACGGCGGACATGGTAAGAAAAGTGATGGACTACTAAGGAGGCAGGATGCAACCCAGAACCCCACACTATAAATACCACCCAGTCGAATTGGAAGACTGTGATAGACCAATAATAATAATAATAATAATAATATGCTGGAAGTAAACCCTCTTTTAAACATGTTTTATTAAAAGTAATTGCTGCCTCAGCTGCATTAATTTTATACAGGTTCTTCTCTATTTTTCTAATTATTGCTTTCTCATTGTTGCTTAAACTGGTGAGCAACGCACCGAAGGTTGACATATCTCAATTATGAGATATGTCAACCTTCGGTGCGTTGCTCACCAGTTTAAGCAACAATGAGAAAGCAATAATTAGAAAAATAGAGAAGAACCTGTATAAAATTAATGCAGCTGAGGCAGCAATTACTTTTAATAAAATAATAATAATAATAATAATAATAATAATAATAATTAATATAATAATAATAATAATAATAATATAATAAAAATAGATCAAGTTGATCTGCTTGTTGTTGTCGGTCGGGGAAACGTGATTCCTGATTATTTCCCGTAGGGCTCGCTCGTCTTCTTTATACCGCCGATGGAAGGTGCCCTTGTAGAAAAAATTAATTTTCTGCTGGGGGTCTGGGCGGGGTTCCTGTAGGTACCATTCTTCCATGCTCTTCCTGAAGACGGGTACATCTACGGTAATGTGAAAACTCATAAACATGGAAACCCTTTAAGACCTATCATTAGCCAAATACCAGCACCCACATACCACCTTGCAAAACAACTAAATACTATTCTCACCCCCTACATCCCCAGCACACATAGTTTGAAGTCGTCTGCGGAGTTTCTGCAAGCCTTAAGATCCGCGCCCCCTGGAGGCAGTATTGCATCGATGGATGTAGAGTCGCTGTTAGTTACTAACGTTCCTGTAGATGAAACCATCGAAATGATCCTTGAATGTGTCTACAGAGACCCATCCACCGACCCGCTGAATATCCCCGAAACACGCTTCTTGCTCTCTGCTGGAAATATGCACCAAGAAGGCTCCCTTCATTAACCACCATGGCCATATGTACTTACAAATCGATGGTGTAGCGATGGGATCCCCCCTCGGTGTCCTGTTTGCGAACTTTTACATGGGCATGGTGGAGGAGCGTGTCTTTAGGAGCATTAGGAAGCCATCTATATACGTAAGATATATAGATGACACTTTCATCCAAGCTGGAACAAGGGTTGAGATCGAGGAAATACGTCAAGCCTTCCTCACCAACAGCCGTTTACGATTTACCATCGAATATAGCCGTGATGGCCGTCTTCCCTTCCTGGACGTCCTGGTTGAACAGAAGGAGGGTGCGTTCGCTACACGGGTTTACACGAAGCCCACGAACCTGGGAATGTGTCTGAACGGCGAGAGTGAATGCCCTGAACGCTATAAGGACACCACCATCAGCGCCTACGTCAGGAGAGCTCTTTCCCATTGTTCAACATGGGCAGACACCCATAAGGAGATGGAACGTGCAGCCCAGGTCCTAGTAAACAACGGACACACCAACGAAGCATCCAGAACGTCTTCAGGAAGAGCATGGAAGAATGGTACCCTACAGGAACCGCCCAGACCCCCAGCAGAAAATTAATTTTTTCTACAAGGGCACCTTCCATCGGCGGTATAAAGAAGACGAGCGAGCCCTACGGGAAATAATCAGGAATCACGTTTCCCCGACCGACAACAACAAGCAGATCAACTTGATCATATTTTATACAAGTAAAATAATAATAATAATAATAATATTACTTCTTGCTCTCACAAGTTGCTCGCAAATGCAAGCTGCTTCAACAGAACCTACTCTGGACTGAATGTGAAACTCTTCCGTACTTTACCGACATTCGTGTAGTTTATTATTCATGGCAAAGATCAGGTGACAAACAGCTAGAACTAGCGACCAACGATTTTTTGTTGGGCGTCAAAAAGTTGCTCCTTTGACAGTGCCCTGAAGACTGCCTGAGAGAGAGAAAGAGGGAAGTCTGTTAATCAGTCGTTACTACCAGCTCAGCAATTGTTCATCATAACAACAGCTTCTGCTTTTGAAAACAAGGATTTATTAAAACAAAAAAATTATGAAATTTGGGGGACATGCGTTAAAATAAATACATGCCAAACAATTTCTTACACAGCGGATTTCACTTGACGAGTGTTGTGTGTGTGTGCGTGTTTCTGTGCTAGTTATGTGTGAAAAAGAGAGAGAGAGAGAGAGAGAGAGAGAGAGAGAGAGAGAGAGAGACGCGCGAACACACACAAATACACACATTGATTATTTGTGTGGTATGCACTGTGTAAGCATTTGTACATCTCTAACACCTGTACTGTCAGAGCAGTTATAGTGTGCGTGAAATTTTCTTCTTTTTATCAATATCCCGCTCACATTAATTTACATAAATTTACATGTAAAATAGAATACTATTTTATGCAGAGGATCGTAACAAATCCGTAAAGAATACCGATCGTAGAGGCATTCATCATTGTAAATGACCCGATTAATAGAATCTTGGTTAAGGCTGATTAATAATAAAATCTCGGGATGCTCCTTCGGGAATAATGGAAGGCATTAGGGCGATGGGGAGCGGAATAATTAGGAATGACTTTTCTACTTCTCAAAGTTTTTATCGAATTCGTAATCAGAACAAGAATATCATCTGGTTTAAGTAGATACGTGATTTTCCTCGTGCTGCTTATAATTCATGACAAGAATTATTTCTTTGAGATTATGCTTTGTAATTAAATGGTGGTCTAATGGCATCATTAATAATATTATCAGAGCAAAATAACGATATCACTTATGAAAACATTTTCGGCGAAGGAGTATTTTCATGCATGGTTCGATCATGCTGTGAGATTTAGTGTTGGCCGGATGACAGTGATGATTTGACCCCAGGACACTAATGTCACTGTTACTTAACCCCGCAAACTGCTAACTCATGACGTATATAAACATCTCTACATTTACTAACAAGATTGGCAACTCCACCAAATTTTACTTGCGTGTCCACAAGGGAAAATTACAATATTGATATTTCACGCATTAAGGAGAGAAGAACTCTTAAGTTTAGCATTATGGAGAGAGAGACGAAAATTTCAAGTTGCTTAGTTAAATATGGTAAGAAACTGAAAATTATTGTACCAATTTCTTTGTGATATGTAAATTATTGACATCTGGAAATTAATTTGTCCCTTGTGGGTTTCAATCGTTTTTTGTGCAAGTCAACTTACTGAGCTCAATGGCAACTCAGTTTCAGGTATAATGAAAGCATCAAATGATAATTTTGCTCACATGTGTACTGAGTTTCGTCTATATGTTCCTGTCTGTTTTTCTAATAATTCACCATTCTTGAAATAGTGATGTGCTTTGAAAATATCATTGTTTATTACGAAGACCTTTTTGGAAATCACTGTTTTGCAAAAAGTTTGGAAACTATTTCCAAACATTGTTTGCAAACAGTGAATTTAAAATTTTATTTTGGTTCTAGGGAAACAAGAGCTGATGTTCAGATCAATTTTAATGAATGAAGTTGTTATGTAGATTTATTCAATTATATTCATCTGTTTTTCCTATAAAGTTTCCAGTCACTCCATAGAGTTATTGTTTCATAAAGAGTCATTTATACAACTTATCTTTTCATTGTTAACAAATCACAGTCCTTCAAATTTGCTTTCGCTACTCGTAACTTGATTTAGATTGAACGGAAGTGTCTTTGGTATATATATATATATAATATATATATATATATATATATATATATATATATATATATATATATTGATACCTATATTTAAAGGTAAAGATGATCTCCACGAATACAGTAATTATAGAGGTCTAAAACTAATGTCTCACAAGTTGAAGAATCTGGAAAGAATAATAGCAGGCTGAGAGAGGAAGTGAGAATAGGGAAGGAACAGTTAGGATTTATGAAGGGAAGCGGCACAACGGATGGAATATTTTGCATAAGGCAGCTGATGGAGAAATTCAGAGAAAAACAACGAGACTTGCATCTGGTATTCATAGACCTTGAAAAGGCCTATGACAGAGTGCCAAGGCAAGGGATATGGAGATGTTTGAGGGAGAAGATGGTGCCGGAAAAGTATGTCAGAATTATTCAGGAGATGTACAGGAATGTGTATACTAGAGTAAGGAGCAGTGTTGGAGAGACGGATGGATTTGAGATAGGAGTTGGATTACACCAGGGGTCAGCACTTAGCCCATTCATCTTCAATATCGTGATGGATGTAATGACCGGGGATGTTAGAGAAGCAGTGCCATGGTGCATATTATACGCGGATGACATTGTGTTGTGTTCAGAGGGGAGGGAGGAGTTGGAGGGGAGGTTGGAGAGGTGGAGAGCAGCACTTGAGGAGAGAGGAATGAGAATAAGCAGATAAAAAACCGAATATATGTGTTCCAGTATTACTGAGGACGGTGGACGTAGCA
>NC_061100.1:61799293-61811793 GCF_015104395.2 Macrobrachium nipponense
GTCCTCGCGATAGTAGAAAGCTGAAATCGACTCCCCTTCCCCCAACCTGGGGTCATAACCTTCCATTAGCCCCATCTTTTCTTCTCGATGTAGGGCAAGCTGCTGAGTGAGGTGCTGTTTAAAAGTAACCTAGTCCGCCGAATAACGGACGTCCCAGCTCCTGATCTGTCGTGCTGCATTACCGATGATCTTCTGTTTCGCTTCCACAATCTTTTCTCTATCTGTCCAACCAATTGTGGCATTTTCAACACACTTTATAAAGGTCTCGATCAAAAGGAAGCCTTCAACAGTGCGTAAGTTATCAAACTCAGGCACGGATCCATCTAGCACTGGCAGTTTTTCTATTTTTCCGTCTGATCGCACTTGCGTGAACGATGCGACATTGGCCGAAATTGTGGGTGGGTCGACGGGCTTTTTTGTTTACGTATCTTTTATTAATTTGTGTAACTCTTCTACCACGCGTTGGATAATTGTTGCCACTGACTGATCATTCACACTTTCCTTTTTCTCGGCTCTGTTATTGTTAGCACTGGTGCTGCTAGTACTGGATCTCTCGCCGCCGCGCGCCGCTTTTCTCCGAGTTTGCATTGTTTATTTCACCTTCACAATTACACTGTTAATTATTATGCACTGGCAAGACCCCACGACTGACACCAATTTATATGACCTGATTTTCGATCATACAAGGGTTCTACCAGTACAATGAAATGCGTAAGATAAAATTAACACGTGTATTTTCCTTAATAGTTACACTGGGCCCTATTGCTAATAATACGCTACTAATTATATGATTATTATATAGTCGGAAGGTACTCTAAGGCGACACGTGCCGACCACTGTCTTTGAGACGCGCCCTGACCCGTCGACCACTAATTCCCTACTGACTCTTAACTTTTCAAACTGAACTTGTTTGGGTCACAGGTCTAAGCTGATTGGCCTCTTATAATTGAAAGGAACCAAGGGTCTTCGATGTATGGCACTCATTTGAATCACCCACACCACGCCACCAACGATCATATGGGCATTCGATGAATCAGCGATATCTATCTGATCGTTACTCTCTGATCACACATAGCTACGCACAACGCATATAGTAGATTTTCCGTTATGTCTCACACATGAATTTTCTATACAGATCAGTTCACACACATATATATATATATATATATATATATATATATATATATATATATATATATATATATATATATATATACATATATATATATGTTACCTACCCACTGACACCTATTATCAGCGAAGGTACTTAGCATTTTGGTATGCGTTAAACCTGAGCGTCTTTACGAAATGGTTACACTCAATCTCTCCCCCCCTCCCTCTCTCTCTCTCTCTGGCATAGCCCTCTCTCTCTCTCTCTCTCTCTAAATCTTCTCTCTCTCTCTCTCTCTCCATTCTAACAGGTCATCAAAAATCAGAGTCAGAGTTAAAAAAAATATAAATGTTTATTCCAAAATAACATACTAGGTTGCAATGACTCCCAAATTCTTCATAAGATCAACACTGGGAAGATAATAATTCAAGTCACGCAGACAAACCACTCAGATAACCCCCCAGTATTTAAATGTCTCAATCAGTAATTAGTCACACCAATCTCTTCTCCACACGGGACCCTCTGTCCCCCTCACTAGAACCGCCTGTTTAAAAGACAGGAGAACATACTAGTGACCACACACACAATTTTAAAGACAAAGTCAGTAAAATAAAATGGAACATCTTTACAAAATGTTAAACAGACAACAAGCCATCCCTTTGGCTAAAGCAGGGATGTCCAACCTGCGGCCCACGGGCCACACTGTGGCCCACTCAGTGTTTGGATGCGGCCCACTATGATTCTCATTAAAAAAAAAAAGTTTTTAGCAAATTTATCATGTAGTGAGCTAGAGAGTCTTCATGTAATTTAATTCAAATACTTTATATTTAATAAACAAAATAATAAAAAAAAATTAAAAGACAATATGATTAAGATGAAATTTACAACTGAGCATGCATATTAAGTTTATAATATTGTCAGTTAGCTTGAGCTGCGAACTTAGATTATTTAAAATCTATATTTAGATTATTTGCACTTCATTTACATTTTTAAAATTGTCATTTAGATTATAGATTATTTTTTAGAATTTCTTAGATTATTTCTTACTATATTGACATAACATTAAATCATGATTGCCTCGTAGCCTACATAGAGACACACAATTCTTCATAAGTATCATGACAACACCATGTGTGTTATGAACGTAAAATTAGGTTTTCTGATTTTAAAAAGATTGAAATTGAGTTAAAATTATTTAATGATCCATTTTCATTTCAATATGATAAAGTACCATTTGAGTACCAACTTGCACTGATTGAGCTGCAAAGTCGGGAAGGTTTAAAAACTTTCCAGAGAGAGCACACACTTCCTTTATTTTATAAGAAATTGCATTCCCTCAATGAATTCAATCAAATTATAAATTTATCCAGAAAATTATTATGTATGTGGGGAAGTACATACTCTTGCGAGCAGTTTTTTTCCAGCATGAAAAACTTTAAAACTGCAGAAAGAAATAGGTTGACTGACCGACATTTAGTAAACATTCTTAGAATTAAGAATACATCCTTCGATGCAAATATTGAAAACATTATGGCTGGAAGACAAAGTCAAAAGTCTCATTGAATTAATATTGGTTAATTAAATTTAATGGGTTATTTTATATGTATAGCTACATATAAACATTACAATAATTACAATGTTGTAATAAAGTGTATTCACATGGTTTTGTTTTATAATGTCATTTTTCATTAAATTCTGGAAGACAAAGTCAAAAGTTTCATTGAATTAATATTGGTTAATTAAATTTAATGGTTGATTTTCTATGTATAGCTACATATAAACATTACAATATTTACAATGTTGTAATAAAGTGTATTCACATGGTTTTGTTTTATACTGTAATTTTTCATTAAAATGTATTCAGATATTCTGGGGTTTTGCGGCCCCATTAAATATTTAAGTTTGCAATGCGGCCCATTAAATTAAAAGGTTGGACATCCCTGGGCTAAAGTAAGACAATTCACTTACCCATTACAGCCTGGAAAACCAAACACAAATAATTAAAACTTTCGCAGAGCTATCCCACCATTCTGCCTTTCTCCCCCGTAGCTGTCTCCCTAGTTTCTCGGCTAAACATGCCATTATGAATAGACATAGTTTGTACACGTACACACGAACTCACACTGATTGGTAACGCCTTAATAAAACTGGTCACAACCAGTTTTCAAAGGCACTTGAACAAGACCTTTTGAACTCACGAACATTGACTCGCTTATACAAACATCTTCGTATCGCACCATCCCAGAAATGATTTATCAGCTTTCTCAGGTCAATGCTTCGGACTCTGAATCTATGGATCTGCGCATTCTAAAAAAGTCACAGCACATCACAATGGCATATTAAACATATTATTAATTATAGCCCTCTTTCATCTGACACACACACACACACACACACACACACACACACACACACACCACACACATATATATATATATATATATATATATATATATAATATATTATATATATATATATATAGCTCCATTTTATCGAAAAGAACGCACATGCAATAGAAGAAAAAGTTTTTTTGAGCCGTGATGTGATCATTACTCACTCATATAAGTGCTGCATTAGGCTGACAGGAATGAGTAAGAAAGGCACATAAAGTCCTATGAGTGTTTTTTCTCCTTAGCAGACTTTTATGGACTGAGCGATGCTAATTGAAACTGATATTATGTTTAGAACAGGAACTCTTTAAACATAATATCAGTTTCAATTAGCATCGCCCAGTCCATAAAAGTCTGCTCTAAGGCGAAAGAACACTCATAGGACTTTATGTGCCTATTCTTACTCATTCCTGTCAGCCTAATGGAGTACTTAAATGAGGTGAGCAATGATCTCATCACGACTCAAAACTTTTTCTTCTACTGCATGCGCGTTCTTTCGATAAAACAGAGCTATATATATATATATATATATATATATATATATATATATATATAATATATATATATATATATTGCAAACAAGGGGTTAAAGTTACTTGAGTTCACGAAACAAGCCTGGGAGAGGCTAGACTTCAAAGAAACAAAAAACTCTAGGCTGAAGGCCGTTTCAAAATAAGGGAAAATTTAAGAGAAACTATAGGGTTCGATTGACAGGGAGTATATTTACAAAACAAATTACGTGAATAATTTGGAAAACACCTGAGAGGTGGTGTGGCCTCTAAGGGTCCACAATGCAATTGCATGGGTTGATTGCAGACAGCTATCTGGTGGTCGGGCGTGACCTGGACACGTGACTAAGGTTTGAGCACATTTAAGTAATGTTTCCCAGACCAAAAGGGAGGATGGGGAGTGGAAATCCACCTGCCCACGACTTGGACTTAGTTATTGATTAGGCCAGTGAAGCCAAACCTCAAAACTCCCGATCTGCTTATTATGACTTAGCTCTCTCAAAAGCAATGGTATTACTCAATCAGTCATAAAAGGAGAGATGCGTTCATTTCTGATGGGGATTAGATAACAATCAGTGGCGGTTCGTCAGTAGTCACTGTGGAACTCCCCTATGATTTCATATGTATGCACAAAATTATGAATATGGTAAATTAAAGATAGATTATCAATAATCCTTAAAAAAAATATTGCTATTCTCTTGTTTTTGTAAAAGAAGAAAAAAAAGCAAAGAAATGAAACAATACGTGGAACTCAAGGCGCTCAGCAGTTCTAATTTTGCTAGCAGGGTAATAATGTGGTACCCAACCCTCGTGTAAAGGTGAGGGGAGCACTGCCCTCTCGAGCAGTGTTACTCTATTTGTTGGAGCGAGAAGGTGTTTTTTGAAATTTGTCAAAGCTTAATCGAGATGTGCTATTAGTGATAGTAATCAAATTAGTGACATACTGATGATATGTAACGTAAGGTAGAATAATCAACTCCGTGGCGAGTTGCAGTGAATGGGAAAAAGGATAAGCGCACATTGTCAATGATATATTAAAATAGTACTAAAATTCAAAATAGTAGCTTTCGGCAGCAGTTCTGCGAGAGAGAGAGAGAGAGAGAGAGAGAGAGAGAGAGAGAGAGAGCGTGTGTGTGAGTTTGTGTATGCGCGTGTCTGTGCTTTAGCTGGGCGTTCTTTAGTCCTTCTGTTTTATATAGGCCTATGTTAAAATGTGTTTATGTGGTTAATATCCAGGAATTTTTTTTTAAATTATGTAACAGCATCCCTATGAATGATAGCCATGAGCCGCCACTGTACTCAGTTATCAAATACATACGTTATTTCCTGAATAAATCACATTAGTGAACACTAATCACAATGGGCTTTCTTAGCACAAAAGAAATAGCACAAAAAGGGGGTTCATAGCCTCCCGTATAGCAACAACAAACCAGTAAATTAAAGCATAACAAAGGGGAGAACTATGATGTGAAAGACATAGCTATCGCACTGGGATAAGAAAATGAAAATTAGTTGGAGCAGTAAATAAAAGTAACCTGACTGCCAATCTCGCTCTATAGTACCTTAGTCAAAAATTCGATCCACATTCCTCATTGGTACTGAAGCAACATTGTAGTGGGAGGCTGTAGGCACAGAGAAAAGGGGAGATGGGGAAGAGGAGATGTATCACAGGTGGCCAGGTGTTGCTGCTTTATCAGCAGGAGAGTGTGTAAGGACGTCTGTCCACTGCCGAGTCGTTTCATGACCTCGCATTTGTTCCAGGCTGCCCCGCTTGATGGCAAACAAGATCATTTATGCCCATATGGAAACCACATCTGTGTTTTGAATTATGATGGTGGTCCGCATCCTCCCCAACTTTCTCCCGGCTGAGTCACTCATAGGTCCCTGGAAAGAGCGAGGGGGACAAGAGACAGGTTTGGAGGAATAGGATTTCATAGATCTCTCATAGATTAGTGGAGGGGCGAGTCATTTGTGCCTTTGATTCTTATATGAATAGTTAATTCTAATTGGGAGAGGCTTAAATACATAATACCTCCTCAACTTGAGAGTCTCCCAACCCCAGACACGTTGTAATGGCAAAAATAAAGCTACTTATGGTAAGAACTCATTAAAATTATTGACACTCTGCGGCTTTTAAATGTCAAAACAATAAACAATTCTTTACTGTGCTAGCAGAGAATCTTCTTATTGATTTTACAAATATTTGAAAAGAACAAGGCAATGGGACTTGATTAGATAAATGACAAAAAAGTTCTTTTGAGATTCAGAAATAAATAAAGTCACAAGTTCCTCTGCTGGTCAGAGAGCTAATAATTACAAGTTTACTCTACCACGGGAAATAACTACTTTTCAGAAATTAACTAAATAATAAAATGTAACACAATGAGAATAGAACTACTGAGATACTGACTAAATAAAATAAATGATTTATTACCCATTAAGTACTTCAGTTTCACTAAACATTAACCTTATTCTAACCTTAACACAGAAGGGTTAATGGTACGCTTAATTAATTCTATCATGCATAATACTGCCAGCTTAGATTACGGCAACACATACTATTATTACTGGCATGAATTGGCGGCACAACACATTCATAGGCGGTGTTAGTAACCCTACGCTTTCGTAATATTTATTGGCCCAGTGCCATTAGAGATACTTGTATGATGCATGTTACTTTTGGATAATCATGACTTTCACTAATCAATATAGGAAATTCTAGTTAGAGAATATTGTTATAGTATATTAAAAATGGATTGAATCGAGAAATTTAGTAATGTTCCTTAGACAATAAACAAAATTACAGAAAATATAGAGACTAAGGAAGAATAGTTAATCAAACAAGTAAATCAAAATGAACAATGCAGAAAGGAGCTCTGTTTAAAAAACAAAATATTGCCTTAGTAGGCCAAGTTAAACATATGGCATCTTTGTTGGCTATAAGTATTCCTTGTCTCACTAAATAGTCTTGGTGCCAAGAGTGTGGATCGCACCAGCTGTGGCACTGAATATGATAAGCTTATGGGGTATTAAGGGGCATATCCTTCAAAATTGCATATGCCTTAGTAGTTCGTAATGAAGGACTACCTTTAAGGCCAGAATTGCTGGTGAATGGGGGCTCTGACTAAGCAGACCATACAGTAGGAAGAGGTGCCTAACGGCAAAGATAAAGAGTGAAAGAAACTATACAGAAGAAGGCATGGAAAGTACAAATGGAAACAGTTGCAAAAGGTATAAAAAAGAAGTAGAAGTAAAAGAATCTGGCACTCTCCTCTGAATTGAGAGGGACCAGAATTCTCTATAAGTATGTGGCGCTGTGCTAGAGCACTAGTGCTGAGAGAGCCAAATGACTCCCTCAAGTTTGCTGGAATCCTTGTCACCCTCTATGTTTTTCCTTCGACCTTTCTGGGGTCAGTTTGTTAATGCCATTGGAAGACTAGGGAGAACCCAAATCCGTGATATTTGCTGGAGTAGCACTAGCTCTAGCTGCTGCGGCAGCCAAGGCTCTTCCTAACACTACTTGGTTCAGTTCCTTGGGTTCTCTGGCCAACTGGGGGTTGGCAGTCCTGGACTGGTCAACTCCTGATGAAGGGGATGAGGAGGTGATCACTTTTGTTACAGGCTCCCGATTAGTGGTGACCAGCTCCAGGGAGGTTTGTGAGGGAACTCTGTTGATGGAGGTTACACTACAGTCAGGAGTGTCTTTGGGAATTCCTATTGGAATTGGCTCTCCCTCGGCTTCTGGCATTGGAGGAATAGCCTGAACAGGGAGCTGTGTGAGGGATACTCAATTCTTGCCTTAGCACTGGCACTGAGGCTGTTCCTGGCGCGAGAAGATTTGAACGTGGCTCAACGCCCATGAAGGATGGAGCATGTCACTGCCTGATACTGTCAAGTGGCACTGGTTGTGCAGGAGCAGGTCTCGAAGGACCGTAGAATCGGTTTGGAGTTGGGTAAGGGCAGTTGCCTTGAGAATGTACCAAGGCAGGAGGAAATATAAAATTCTGTCCTAACTAGACTTTACAACCACCTGGAATATAAGTAGCTACTGCCAAAGTACATATTTTAGAATGGTGAGGTTGTATGACTCTCAACCAGACAGTAGGCAAGAATATTTTAACATGGCTGACGATTTCAGTAGTGATTAACTTACGCCTCTCAACCTGAGCTCCACGAGGATTATCATCCTCCCAAATTTTGAATATCTGCACACCAGAGTCATCGAATGCTCGTGCTTGGTGGGCAGGATAGTGACTGCTGGGAGGTGCAACACATATAGGGCCCTGAGCTGGAGCAATGAGAACTGATGGATTCGTCACTGCCATCACAATGGCAGGAGCAGCAGCTTTCTTGAGGCAATTAGTCCAGGAAGAGGTGTGCCCATGGACTTTGCACAAGTAACAAAAACTTTTGTTGAAATCATGCTTTGGCCGGTTGTTTTGATTCCACTGGCCCTTATGCTTGGAAATTCCCATTCTTAGGGGTAGAGTGTGCATGCTGAAGAGGATCTGCTTTAGAGAGGCACTGCTCCATGGAGTCCCCATGTTTATTGAAATGCCCACACATGGGCCTCTGTGGAGGATTATTTCGGTGCTAGAGGACTAGGAATGGGGACCAATAGGTCTAAAATTTAGATTTCCTATCACAAGGACTGTAGATTTTACACACAGAAGAAGGCGGAATGAATTGTTGCCAAAAGCGTGCTGATTGTCACAAAGACAGAGATTGGATTACCGGGGTGGGGATCGATCATCATGAGGACGTAGGAACACGACTGAAGTCAAAATTAACCTTCTTAAGTTTAGTGTGAAAAGTTTGTCCAAACATTTCGGATCTCCTCCGTTGACAGAATAGAATTAAAGAATCAGCTCTCTTGAAGAGTGTTTCCAGAATATGTACAGCAGTAATCGATAGGTATGCACATATATAGTACTCAAATCAGATTCAGACACTGATGATATTTTTATAACTGAGATGAGAGCAATTTTCTTTTCTTCTCCAAACTGTGGCCAGTGCTACTACAACGCAACATAAGAGTCGTGATTTTATATCAAGCTTTATCTCCTCCTTCCAAGATCTTCGCTTTCAACATGGAACAGTTTACTGATCTGTCCTATCTTCTTACTGCTCATATATTCAGAATAACCATGTTACCTTTAATTTCCATTTATCTCCTTTACTTCATCCTAATATTCAGTATTTTTCAGCATTTCTTTTTTTATTCCAGCCGTTTCTCTCGTCTTTTCCTGGTTTCTCTTTCAGAGATCTACATGAAGTGTTTTAATATTCGAATATTCTTAATTTTTTATTTCCCAATTCTAACTCTTCACAGTAATTTCATTATGGTCTCCGTAGTCAGTTACTTTTTTGTACTGTCCCTACGAAGTTTTACATAACTCGACATTAACACCGAACACGTGGTTTATATTGAATAAGTAGTTGTTTTTTTTCTTCCTTTTATTCAAGTTCGCCATATTTGGTAATATTTAGAGCATACTTCTGATTTTATCATTCTATTTTGTTTCTACCTGACGCTAATTTCACCCTCTTTTTTTCTCACTTACTTTTCCAGTGTTTCCAGTTTCATTGTTCGCATCTCGAAAGTGAAGCTTAAAACATTTGATAGCACTGCAGAATGACGCAATCCTTTGTTGACTTCTTGTGAGCTGAGGTTCCGAGGGGCCATTCATCTTCTGGAATGTTGGCACTAAGCCCAGACTCGCGGGATCAACCCTCTCTTACTTGTCTGCTTCCCACCGGAGATGATACTGCACTTTAACATTGTAATACGGGAGAGGATAATAGAAGCGAATGCGTTTTGGCCATAAATTAACACACTTTTTTTATTAATATCGTTTTGTTTTGTACTTATGGCTTTATCTCAGTCTGCGTGAGCAAATCTTTTTATCATGCTGACAGACAAGTGAGTTATATATTTTTTCTTTTTGTCATACTTATTCATAATATTAGTTTTATGCCGATTCTTTTCGTCAGTACATGAAAATTCATTTCCATTGGTGGGTTTATAAGCCCACTTCCTGTGTGTATTTCCCTATAAATACCAATCACCAAATGCCTTACACCAAAGTAAGTGGGATCTAGTTTCCTTTTTCAAAGGAGCACTGCTAAAACCTTTACCTTTTAAATGTGTACTTTTTATTAATTAGAAAATTTTAAATATGAGGATTATTACACTGATATTCAGGTATATTTTGAAGCCATACTGCTTAAGTAATCCTGTAGGTTAACATATTTTTGTTGTTGTTGTTTGTCGTAGGGAAGAAATAATAGTACGTTAAGGAAATTATTACCCTCTGGATAGTTATTATAAATGCAATATTTATTTGAAATGAAAGCGGAATTATTTTTTTCTTTAATAATAATAATAATAATAATAATAATAATAATAATAATAATAACATAATAATATCAGGAGAGGGATCTTCTAAGCGACTCACTGTCCCCACTACTCTTCGTAGTAGCCATGATTCCCATGACAAAAGTACTGCAGAAGATGGATGCTGGGTACCAACTCAAGAAAAGAGGCAACAGAATTAACCCTCTGATGTTCATGGACAACATCAAGCTGTATGGTAGGAGCATCAAGGAAATAGATACCCTAATCCAGACTGTAAGGATTGTATTTAGTGACATCAGGATGAAGTTTGGAATAGAAAAAGGTGCCTTAGTCAACATACAAAACGGCAAAGTAACAAGGACTGAAGGGATAAAGCTACCAGATGGGAACAACGTCCAACACATAGATTAGACGGGATACAAATACCTGGGAATAATGGAAGGAGGGGATATGAAACACCAAGAGATGAAAGACACGATTGGGAAAGAATATATGCAGAGACTAAAGGCGATACTCAAGTCAAAACTCAATGCAGGAAATATGATAAAAGCCATAGACACAGGCAGTGCTAGTAATCAGATACAGCGCAGGAATAGTGGAATGGACGAAGGCAGAACTTCGCAACATAGACCAGAAAACGAGGAAACATATGCTACACCCAAGAGCAAATACGACAGACTATACATAACACGAAAGGAAGGAGGGAGGGGACTACTAAGCATAGAGGACTGTGTCAACATCAAGAACAGAGCACTGGGGCAATATATGAAAACCAGTGAAGACGAGTGGCTCAAGAGTGTATGGGAAGAAGGACTGATAAAAGTAGACGAAGACCCAGAAATATACAGAGACAGGAGAATGACCAGCAGAACAGAGGAATGGCGCAATAAACCAATGCACGGACAATACATGAGACAGACTAAAGAACTAGCCAGCGATGACACATGGAAATGGCTACAGAGGGGAGAGCTCAAGAAGGAAACTGAAGAAATTATAACAGCGGCACAAGATCAGGCCCTAAGAACCAGATATGTTCAAAGAACGATAGATGGAAATAACATCTCTCCCACATGTAGTAAGTGCAATACGAAAAATGAAGCCATAAACCGCATAGCAAGCGTATGTACGGCACTTGCACAGAACCAGTACAAAAAGAGGCATGATTCAGTGGCAAAAGCCCTCCACTGGAGCCTGTGCAAGAAACCCCAGCTACCTTGCAGTAATAAGTGGTACGAGCACCAACCTGAAGGCGTGATAGAAAAATGATCAGGCAAAGATCCTCTGGGACTATGGTATCAGAACAGATAGGGTGATACGTGCAAATAGACCAGAAGTGACGCTGATTGACAAAATCAAGAAGAAAGTATCATGACCTGAAAACAGAAATAAGAAGGATATGGGATATTCCAGTGGAAATTGTACCTATAATCATAGGAACACTAGGCACGATCCCAAGATCCCTGAAAAGGAATCTGGAAAAACTAGAGGCTGAAATAGCTCCAGGACTCATGCAGAAGAGTGTGATCCTAGAAACGGCGCACATAGTAAGAAAAGTGATAGACTCCTAAGGAGGAAGGATGCAACCCGGAACCCCCACACTATAAATACCACCCAGTAGAATTGTAGACCAAAAAAAAAAAGCAAAACACAATAAAAAAAATAATAATAATAATAAAAGCGAAATGAGAATATCTTAATATTTTACAATATTTTAAAAGGAAGAAAAACATAGTATAGTCATTCGTTATTGACTTCAGTGAAAAGATGTTCTGAATTCATCTCTCTCTCTCTCTCTCTCTCTCTCTCTCTGTGTGTGTGTTTTGTTAAGAATGAAAATCTCCTTCAAGGTAATCAACATATTCATCATCGCTTTAATTGTCCATCACTTCATTCTGTCCTTACGACAAGCGAACTGAGACCACTGAATGAACTCTATCTCATCCATTTCTATTCGCATTTAGTAACCTGTGTTTAGCATGTTAACATCTAAAGATTTTGGTAGTTTGTATTATTTCTGACCATTTTTTTTTACGATGTATTTTTTCAAGTTTCCTCAAGGGCATGCTTATCATATAGCATTAGGTGGTAAATATTGTTAATAAAATTTTGCAATTATTGAATATCCTTGTTTA